>NC_056746.1:1431980716-1432210716 GCF_019279795.1 Protopterus annectens | reverse complement strand
AGCAGCTAGTTGGGCATCAAATGACAATACCTACAGATTTAGTAGAATTTAGTATTCTGTAAACATTAAAGTTAGTTGAATTTAGTACTGCGCAGCATACCTCTGAGGTGGTCAAACAGGATGACGTGCTGGAGTTCCTCCACATGCAGATCACCAAGACAAAATCCCGTACGATATCCTAGCCTGCTGTAGGTTACCCTACATGTCCCAAGAAGCTCAGAATCCATATGTGGACCTACTGGAGACACTCACCATCCAATCTAACACCATACTCATTGAAGACTTTTATTACCACTAGAATGGGAATCCTAAACAATTTGAAATTTACATGCACAGAGAGTCTTGGACTTCATAAATAAAAACATCCTTGACCAAATTGTAGATATGCCCACTAGAGGCTCCAACGTACCATAACTTGTACTCACAAATATGGGAGAACGCTGTATATCTCCCTCCAGTGTCTTGTCCTCCCTGGTAAGGTCCAACCATAAAACTGTCTGCTTGGAAACCAAAATCAACTCCATAATCCCATTAAAACCAGTAACAGATCTATTCAAAGACAAATTACCTGATTTGTTAAAATTCAGTTGGCATAATGGTTAATGTCTTTGCCTCCCATGCACAAGGTTCAATCCTCATGTCTGGCAAATGTTTATTTTGAAGTTTACATGTTCTCCCTGTGTCTCTCTGAGGTTCCTTCCACCTCCAAATAACATACTGAGAGTTTCCATCTCAAACTCACCAAAGGATGGAGCTGTGGGTAGCAGCACAGACTCTACAATGGTACCTTATAGGGGAAGAGTTGTATAAACCAACAGTTTTGGGCATCTACTATGGTGCATAGTATCCTCAAGATAGGAGAACATAGATCATAAACTGCATGCCATGACAGGGCTAGTTGTTTGACTATGTAAAATATGGATCTGGATGATCTAGACATGTTAATTAATGTCACCAAATGAGCATGAATATTTTGCCAGTAATAGCTGGGTTGAGGATCAAGCCTACTGCAGCCTATGCCAGTTCCTCATGCTAATGGTGGGAGGGGTATATGTGCCCCTGGGTCAATAAGCTACTGACCAGCCGGTGTCCAGTTACCCAGCTTGATCTGTTGAGTGAAAGCTGGATGTAAAACCAATCAACCTGCCAAACTTGAGCTAAGAATTGCTGCACTCACTGTAGGATCACTGACAAGATAGAGCTTGGAGGTGGATTAATTGATGGTAAGGAGGAGGTCAGACATCACATACATTCAAGGGACAAGATGGAAAGGCACTGCAGCAAAGCCACTTAGCTTGGGATCCAGAGTCTACTACTCAGGAGGTGGACAGGCTAGAAATGGCGGTGGGAATTGTGCTGAGGGAGAGGCTTCAGAAGGCAGTGAGGGATATAATCAGAATTAGTGACAGACTCATGGTACTCAGACTCTAGTGAAATGATACAGCAGTATTCGTTATCTCAGCCTATGCTCCACAGCTGGGTTGTAATACTGAGGAAAAGAGTGCATTCAGACAGTGGTTGCAGGGCCTACTGGATGAAGGAGGACAAGATAAATTGCTGTTCATAATGGGTGACTTGAATGCACTTATTGGGACAAACAGAACAGATTATGAGGGCTGCCTAGGTGCACAGAGGTAGAGCAACACAAATAAGGAAGGAGGGGCCATTCTAGACTTCTATCTAGCAAATGACTTGATAGTAGCCAACAGATGGTTCAAGAAAGAGAGACAGTCACAAGATCACATACAAGAGTGGCCCAGTGACCTAGTAGGGAAAGGACAGTGGGGTAAAATCATTGATTGCAAAGTCATCCCCAGTGAAACAGTCAGCCCACAGCATAAACCACTAGTTGCCACAATCAGCTGCAAGCAGTGACCAGAGAAGTATCTAAGAGCAACAGAAATCAGACTGAAAACCTGGAAGTTGACTGGAGAGAAAACACAACAGTTCAAGGAATTACTCAGGGCTCTAGCACCTCAAGAAGAAGAGGAAATAGGTGGAGTTGAAGAAGAGTGGTAGCACCTCAAAACAGTATGTGTGAGGACTACAGAACAGATATGCAGCTGAGCCAGGTATATAAATAAGGTACATAAGGAAAGCTGGTGATGGAATACAGAATCCCAGGAAGTCATAAATGAAAGGAGTGCAGGAAAAAGTGTGAGATGGAAAAGATGGACCAGGCTATGAAGGAATATCAATTGGCTAACAAATGGGCTAAGAAAGAGTAGCAGTAACAAGGCACCAGAGTCACTCTACCAGCTTCTGTAAAGTGACTCAGTAGATAGCACAAAGAAACTATATCAGGTTGCAAGACATTGACAGAAAGATAAAGAAGATAGTCAGACACCCATCATTAGGGATGTCAGCAACAATCTGCTCATGAGACAAAGGGCATCAAAGGTAGATGGAAGGAGTACTTCCAGCAGTTTCTAAATTAAGAAAACCCCACAGAAGGTGTACTGCCACAAATACAACCTACAATGAGAGAAGATGAGGAGCCTACCATAGAAGTAAGAATAGCAATATGGAAAATGATGTCAGGGAAAGCATTGGGCACAGATGAGGTCACAGCAGATATGACAAAGTTGATGGAGGAGAGAGAGATGGCTTCTGAATGTACTCATAGCAATGTGGAGAGAAAGGAGAATCCCAGATGACTGCCGAATAAGCATACTAGTGTCAGTGTTCAGGAACAAAAGGGACATTCACAACTGTGGGCAGTACAGATGTGTCATAATCCTGTGACATTGCATAAAAGATCTGGGGAGGGTGATTGATAAATGGTTACTCAGAGTAGTAGAAAGTAAGATGGGAAATGAGCAGTTCAGATTCTGATCAGGATGCATCATAGCTGACCTGATGTTGTAGTGAGACAGATAGTTGAGAAGAAGCTAGAGAGGAATATAATCCATCTGGGCATTTCTAGACATGGAGACAGCATATGACAAGGTCCCATGAAAGCTTATTTGGGCTGTTGTATGGTGGTTCAAAGTCCCAGAAACATCATTAGAATTAATGCAGGCTATGAACAAGGACCCAGTGACTCAAGTATGAACAGTGTTTAGTCTCACAGAGAGGTAGTCTGTGGGTGTGCATCAGAGTTTGGCTCTGATCACACTGCTGTTCATACTGGTGATGGATTACATTAGCTAATAGGTCATAGGGGACAGCTCAACAAAGTTGCTCCATGCAAATAGTGAAGCCGTATAAGTAGACTCTGTGCAAGAACTTCAGCAAAGGATAGATGTATGGAATGCAAAACTAAAGACACATGGGATGAGCCTGAGTACAGATAAAACAGTTGTAATGGCAGCATATGGGAAAAATAAGAAGAAGCTGAGAATTGAGATAGAAGAGAAGATAGTAGAACAGGTTAACAGCTTCAGGTATTTGGGAGGGGTGGCTTGAGAAGAAAAGAAGTCTGAATGTGAAGGTCAAAGCTAGAATCAGAGTGGCTGCAGCCAACTGGCACAGAGTGTCAGTGGTAGTGTATGACGGAAGAATTACAAAGAATCTGAAAAGTAAGGTGTGACCAGTACTACTGTATGGTATGGAAATGTGGGCAGCAAAAGCAGAACAGTTGAGGAAGTTAGAGGTGATGAAGAAGAAATGCCTGAGAAGGGTTGTAGGATGCATACTTTGGGACAGACCAAGAAATGTGGACATAAGAGCAGAAATCAAATTAGCTCCAGTTGCAGGAGAGGTCAAAGAGAACATATTACAGTGGTTCAGGCACATGTGTAGAAAAGCAGAAGAGAATCTGGTGAAGAAGATTTGGGACAGACAGGAAAAAGGCAAGAGGAAATGAGGGCTTCTAGCAAAGAGGTGGATAGACTGTGTGAGAGAAGACCCACTGCAGTCAGACATGCATGTCGAAGAAGGCAGGAGAGTGGCATTGAATAAAAAGACATGGTGACAATTGACACAACACCCCATCCCTGTGTAGAAGATGGGAAAAAGGTGCTGCTATTGCTGCTGATGATGTCAAAATTCAATGCCCCTCAAAAACACCCATGAACACAACAACTTATGCTAAATTGCTCTCAGAATCTTTGTACAGGTATGTTGATGGCTGCATTAAATCTGCTGTACCTACCAGAAATAAGTCCTGGAGTAGCGCCAGAAGAAAACCACCATAGTAGCATCCCAAATTAAACAGGATATACAATAAAGAGAAAAATTATGGCAAAAATCAGGAAGAGTAATTCCCATAAAGATAGAAAGTCTCATCAAATTAAATAGATAAATAAGGTTGCTAATTAGGTCAAGCAAGACGAATGCTGTCATTAAGGTAGGCTCCCAGATGAAAGATAACCATAAGGCCTTCTTCAACTGTCATAAACCTCAAGGGCAGGACACAGCAGTGTACTTAACTGGTGGTTAATGGTGCCACAATCAGCATGCCTGATAATATAGTGAACCTGTTAGCAGACAAATTCCGTCCCAACTCCCTCACCCCCAACCCCCCCCCCCAAAAAAGTACAACATTACCCCTCCAACTATAGCTAGGTGGTATATACTGGCTGCTGTTGCTAAAACCAAAAACACGGCTTCAGTGGGCCCTAATAACATCCCAGGAAGCTTCCTGAACAGTCTGAAATATGACTTATCAGAACCCCTGGAGTCATTATCTAACTGTAGTCTTAAAAGAGGCTTTGTGCCATGTGAATAGAAGACTGTGATGGTTACCCCCTTCATGTCATGTAAATTATCAACAGGGACATATGAGACCTACATGCACTGGATCCATCCCAGTTTGGCTTTGTCGAAGGAAGATCAGGCTTACAGAGTCTGGTGGACATCTTTGAAAAGGTCACTAAGGCAATGGATGAGGAAGAAACGGCACATAATGCCTACCCAGATTTGGCTAAAGAATTTGATATAATACCCCACTTGGGCATTGTCAACAAACTTACAGAACTAGACATAAGCTTCTTTATAACATGCTGGATAGCTAACTGTCTCACTGATAGGTCTCAGTAGGTTAGAATCCATGAGGTCAACTGGGGTATCCCACAGGGCTTCTCACATTTCAAAACCAATGTTAAAGACTCTGGCTAACCAAGTTCACAGATGACTGCAAACTGCGAGCAGTCATTGAATCCTGACAAGATGAAAACCCTTCAGGAAGGTCTAATACAGACAAATGCTTGGCGCCAAAGCCATGGCTTAAAATTCAGTTCCAAGAAATGCATTGTACTACCTTTTGGGAAGTCGGCCACCCCAGGTAGCTATGTCATTAATAAAACACCCCTAAACGTTGATTCACTAGTCAGTGATCTGGTAACTCATGTAGAAAGTAACTTAGCCTTCAAACAACATCTGTCCAAGGTAGTAAGAAAATCCTTCTATGTTGTTCAACTTATAAGCAAGGGCATGGCATCTAGGTCCAGAGAGGTCATCACATCACTGTACTCAGCCATCATCAGACCCATTATAGAATGTGATGCCTCTTTTAGTATGAATCTGACCAGAGACATGCAGCAGTTAGAATCTTCACAGAGGTTTCTTACAAAAAGAATACAGGGAGTAAACACAGTGTCCTACACTGGTTGCCTAAAAGTCCTATCTCATTACTCTGGCTCATACAGACTTCTGAGAGGTGATCTTTGCCTGGCATACAAGGCCTCCCTTGACCCTGTTTTGATGAATCTTTTGCACATTCATAACACAAACAGTATCAAAACAAACTGGATTAAAATACCTAAATTTTGCTTGTGAGTTAAATAGGACATCTTGGAGAGACAGATATGTTTTTCAGAGAATTCCCATTCTCTGGAACAGGCTCCCCATCCATGTGAAGCAGAGTTACTCCCTATCCCTATTTGAGTGCATCTTGGACCAATGGAAGGGTAGTCAGAACTTTACCCCTAGTCTGGCACCCATGTCTGTAATGGATAGAGGCAGACAGTAAATCACTTCCCATAGAAAACAGTTTTGTGGGTCCCATTTGGTTTGCAGGGCTAGGCTTGTAAGGGCTCTAGTGGTCATTGGCCAAATATATACCTATGAACCTACGATTAATTATTATTATTGTTCACAAAGAGAAAGTGTGAACCACAAGGAAAGGGGATCATAGTAGATAGGGAGATTTCAAGAAAAATTGTACTTCACTTAAACCTGATAAAAAAAAGGAACATTCAGAATTACCACTGAAAGCTATAAATGGATCAGCTGCAATGACAGGTGTGTTTTTGACATGTCTGTTCATTTTGTATTGACGTGAGAAGGCAGTGCCATCAAACTGTAAAATACTGACAGTGGAATGTTCGTTTATACATTGTGGTCAAAATAAGTCAAGATAAACAGATCTTCAGGCAAATTAGTAAGCCTGACGATCTGCAACAATGGTGCAGTGGTTAACATTGTCACCTCACAGCAAGAGGTTCTCCGGTTCGATTCTCGGCTGGGGTGCCTTCTGTGTGGAGTTTGCATGTTCTCCCTGTGTTTGCGTGGGTTTCCTCCCACATTCCAAAGACATGCATCTGGAATATTTCTCCCCGGGCCTCCACTGAAAACAGGCTCTGTGGAACCTAGTCAGACTTTCCCGGTCAACAAATGATAAATAAAATAAATAAAAAAAATTTATTGGGGATCATTTGTTGTAGGACAAGAATCATTCCAGCTGAACTACACTCATGTTTATGAACTACTAAATGAAAGATTAAAAAAATATACCAATACTTGTGAACTTATAAGATTTTATCTGAATATTTAACTTTGTGCCAGTCAAGGCATTATAGGATTGGGACAAGCTAAGTGATATGGGTATTCATGGGTTATAAAAAGAAAGGATAGGTTAGAGAATGGTTGGAGGAGTTTGGTGGGTGTCTAGTTAAATGGAAATCATCAGAGAAGACCTTAACTAAGTTCTGTATTCACCAGCAGTGGGCAAGCACAGTTTAATACACACATTTCTCATATTTCTCTGGTATTCAAGAAGGCAAAATGCCACAGGGTCTATGATTATTTTCATGTGAGGAAATTAATAGAAAAAAACATGATTTGAACACACAAGACCATGAGGAAGTGAGTGGGAATTACTGTATAAAGATAGAAGGGAAAGAGCTATTGTAAATGCCATTTGTAGAACAGTTACATACAATTTAAATTTGCTCTGAGAGTAATTCTAAGTTTTGTATACAAAGATGGTAGAGTCAGGAGGTGGGTTTAAGTTAAGAAGGGATATCTAGTTTAGGTCAAAGTAGGATAGGCTTGGGTGCATCTTTAAATAATCTTTTATCATTTTGCTATGTTCATATATTACTTTATAAAGCTTATACTCTAACCCAGAACTGAATACAGTACCGTATAACCGATAATATATAATATCTATAATATATGTTATATACTATATAATGTATAGCCTTTGAATAAACCACCCTCCAACAAAGAACAATCTTGATTGCTGACAGATTATTTTTGAAAGCTGTTAAAAAGTTGTTTTTCTACTTGTAAGAAGGTGCCTGTTTCATAAGTTTTGAAGTTATGATTCTTCTAATTGTAAGAAATTAAATTCATACACTTTGAAGTTATTATGCAAAGCATTGGCCACATTTTTATTACTAATATTTACTTACAGCATTAGGCTCCATCATGGTGCATTCCAGATATAAGCCAGATCAGAGCAATGCCATAGCTGAGGTGGGGTGAATGTACTGGCTTTATAGAATGCAAGCTGCTAGAGGACATCTTCAGCAGCACCAGAGTTGAAGTCTTGGCAGTTTATTAAGCAGCTGTGGCTGATATCATGGCTGTTTAAATGAAGATGTTTGTAAGGTTGTAGTGTGACTGTTATAGTAACTATAACCAGAATCTAATATAAGTCCTTTGCTACATTTTAGAGGATTTTTTAGTCCTCAGTTTTCGGTTAAGAGTGATGCCATTCTGAGGACTGCCCAAGGTGCCAACTGACATAGCTGTGGTTCTGATCAGACATTATTTTCTATACCAGACCAATATTACATGTACATAACCTATAAGAAACAGACTGTATTAACATTATTTAAAACGTTTCTGAGAGTTTACTTTTTCCTACCCCATAATTTGGTAATAAGGCATCACTGTGTCTTTTCAAGTTTTATTTTATTTATTTATTTTTGTTGGAGCCTGGCTTATTCAAAGGCTACAGCATACAGTACTGTATTCAATACTGGATTAGAAAAGTGAGGTTTAAAGGGATGGCACTGCTCCTTCTAGGATTACTAGACATCCCTTTAGGAAGTAGATTGGCTATTGAATATGTTTATCTGATTTTCATAGATACAATAGGTCAAATTTTAAACTGCCTCTGATTTTCCCTAGGTCATTAATGATGGTGTAATATTTTATGAATTTATGACCATCATTTCTAATAATAATTTCTGCCCTTTTTGTTGCACTTCATGATACTCGGGTTACTGACATTAAACTCTGTCAATACTATTGTATCAAGTATATATTTTTACACTACCTTGGAAAAATGAGATACTTTTTACTGAAGTAATTATGTTGTCCATTTTTCAATAATTAACATGTTTTGTTATCTAGTGCCTAGTTGCCATATTAATGTGTGAGAATACTTAAAAAAATTGATTCTAGTTCAGGCCTCTCTAAGAAATTGCTGATAATTCCCTTGGGAAAGACAACAAAACCCACTAGGACTTGTTGCTTCCTTTCTCTCATTTAATGCTTTATGCATTGGATTATATGAGAATTTATATCAAATTATTTTCCTTTGTTAGTTCTTCCCTTAAGTGATATAATGATGAGTATCTTAACAAGGTCAAGATAAGCATTATATTCACACAGTTAGTCCTTCAACAATGGCTTCTGTTACATTTTCAGCCAATGTCACATAATACCTCTTACAGAAAGAAAGAGAAAAGATAATGGGAGGAAAATCAGAAATCCTGAAAGGGCAACACTCAATGTGTGACATAGAAACAGCTAGGGTATGTTGCTGAGGATGGGCCTTGTTCTCATGCAGATCTAACTTTATAAAAAAACAAATTGCGTTTGTACATGATAAGAAGAGGCTCATCTTCTGTAACCATAAGGTTTCCAGGTAATCCTATTGGATGTGACCATCAGCAGAACACATGGATTTTAGAGACCCTGAAAATATGTCAAGCTTATAGTGCCTTGTAAAGGTTTTCAGCAAAGACCAGTTCACAGCAACGCCATTGTCATTAATGGAGTCATTGTGGAAAATGGCAACTGAAGTAGTCATAGCCCAAAGTAAAACTAACTTTCCATGCATATTTTGTGATAAACTTTAATACAGTTATACAACCAGCTAGGAAAGTTATGCATAGAAACTTTTTACCCCATCTAGATGTGGCAGAAAAGACAAAGCACTGTGCAGAACTTTCATCATGTCCATGTAAAATCTAAGTTGCTATGGGACATCCATACACTGAAGACATTTTCCAGGTTAAGATATGGTGATGAAATGTAGAAGTCCAGAAGGTCCTTAAAAGAAAGAAGCAAAGAATACAGGAAAAAGTGGGAGATAAAAAAGATGGACCAGGCTAAGAAGGAATACTGGTTGGCTAACAGAGAGGCTAATGAAGGAGTTGCAATAAGGCATCAGAAGTGCTCTATCAGTTTCTGGAAAGTAAGTCAGTAGATGGAACAAAGAAATTATATCAGGATGCAAGGCAAAGACAGAAAGATAAGGAAGATAGTCAAACACCGTTCATAAGGGAAGCCAGCAACAACCAGATCACAGCACACCAAGGGTAGATGGAGGCATACCTCTCAACTGTGCCAAATTCCTCGGTAAATACCAGTTTTGAGAGCAAAATATTGGGGTGCCACAAATTCCTGAGTGGCCCAGATCCTTTACTTTCTGAATTTCCCAGGATTTATTTTGACGTTTTTTTTTTTTGGTCTGTTCAGCGTGTGCGATGACATCAGCATGAGGCAGACACACAGCCTGTCAGAATTCAGCTGCTGAGCCAATGCCATTACTACTTAATTTAACGTGACCAGTCCGCAGGTTTTTTATTGAGGCAGTGCACACAGCACTTTCTTCCCCAGCTCCTCAGCTCTTCTAGGTAAGGCAAAAAAAGACTTTTACTTAATTCTTAGTTCTTTCTCGCTGCATTGAAGTGTGATGTATTATGCTGTTACTTAATTCAAGTGAAGTGTACTGCATTGATTGATTTCTTATATGTACGGTAACAGTACAAGCCATTTCCATTATGTATGAGAGAAAGTGGAGTTTCTGTGCTCGAGACTATTTAGTTCCTTGCATTGCAGTGTGATTTATTATGCTGTTACTTAAAGTGCACTGGCTAGTTCCAATATGTACGAGAGAAAGTGGGATTCCTGGGCTCGAGATTGCTATTATTATTTGAATGTTATGTACGAGAGAAAGTGGAGTTCCTGGGCTCGAGACTGCTAGTTAGTTCCTTGCATTGCAGTGTGATTTATTATGCTGTTACTTAAAGTATACTAGCTAGTTACGTTATGTATGAGAGAAAGTGGAGCTCCTGATTTTGAGACTGCTAGTTAGTTCCTTGCATTGTGATTTATTGATTTTCTTATATGTACACACTAGTTCCTTGCATTGCTGTTTTTTATATGTACAAGCTTTTAGGGCACGTGCAAGTGTACTGCTGTTATTATTTGAATGTAAGGGCTCATTGCACTGATATGTGTGTGTGTATGTGTGTGTGTGTGTGTGTGTGTGTGTGGGTGAAATGCCCCAAGTGGGTGTGACTGGTAGTTAGGGTTACACAGACTCAAACCCTGTACCCATGCCACCACTCATGATTCAAGGAGTTTCTCAACTGTCCAAAGTTTCACAGAATGTTTGGCTCATAATTTTGGTCTGTTCCTCTTAAAATTTGTGGTTTAATGGCAAATCAGTTAGAACTGAATTCAGTAAATAATGATAATCATTTAAATTTCAGTCTTTCTATCTTTCAGGAAATGCATGGTAACAGAAAACATTTTATCCTAACAACTTTCTAAGATTATGCAAGCAATGTTTAAAATGTGTCCCTGGTTTTGGACCTTTGCCCCCCCCCAATAAATTTTGGCTTTTTCCAGATTTCTTGTGCTGCATAGTTCTTCAAGGGGAGAGAAGTTTAGCTCTGCTTATGCCAAGTCTGTTTGTGTTGTTAGTAGTACAACAGGTAGTATACCTGCTTTTGATGCAGAAGGCTTTGGGTTCTACTCCCACAGTATGTAGATGGATTGCTGATACTGTACTGTCTTGTACTTTTAAAGGGGGCGGATGCTGCAGTCCTGAGAATGTCTTCTTTGGCGGAGATACCTAGTAACTATGTACCTGTTATCAGTTTGACGTCCATTCTCTATTACAATATTACTAGCTAATCATTTTTAATGTAATACAGGCAATTTATTCTTCAAGGGCAACAGGCACTTTATTTGTAGATAAAACAATGAAATATGAAGTTGTTTGCTAGCAGTAACTTCTTCATTACTTACAGATCTCTTTAATGTGGAATTATTTAGATGAGCTTTGGGTTTTCTTTGAATGTGGATTTCAATGCTGTTTCAATGAATGTGAGTTTCAAGGGCAGAGAAGTTTAATGTTAAGTCTATTTTCATTGTTAGACTGTATTGATTTGTTTAACAGATGCTTATTAATGTTTGTGCTATAAAATGTAAAATAAAAGTTTTAAATAAAATCCAAATAATCATTGTATAAGTAAAGCAGTAAGCACATTGCAGTGTTTATGGTAGATCATGGAGTGAAATAGCCAAGTAATGGGACATTGGAATGGCTGCAGGGGGAGGGCTGTGTATAGAGGGCCACATTTGACCATGGTTTTGTGAGGGGGAATGGTGGAAAACTCAGACAGCCCTGGGGTAGCACAAAATCTAGTTATGCCACTGATCAGTAGGCTATGGAGAATGACTTTTGGAGGTCTTAGCAAACTATAATATTCTTCTGCTAAGATTCAAATATTGCCTGTCATTAAATACCCTACTTTTACCACAAAACCCACATATTGCAAGCCACCATAAACAAAATCCTAAGGTTCATCATCTGCTCCCTTCCCAGTGAACATCATTGCTACCATTTACCACAGGGTCTGGGCTCTAGGGCCATATTTTGGTTGTCTGTACTTCAGTTTGCATTTGAAATTTGGTATCCCACAGTTCCACTGGAATGGGCAGGGTTACATAATTACATATGCAAATTTTATGATAATAAGCGCACCGATTTGTAGCTATTTTTCATGGGCCTTTGTCCAGATTTTTGATGTTTCCAGGTTGAGAGGTATGGATGGAAGGAATATCTTCAGCAGCTTCTGAGTGAAGAAAACTCTACAGAAGCTATACTGCCCCAACCACAGCCTACAATGAAAGAAAAGGAGAAGCCCACCATGGAAGAAGAAGTAAGAACAGCACTAAGGAAAATTAAGTCAGGGAAAACAGCAGGCTTAGATGAAATCACAGCAGATCTGATAAAGAAGCTTGGTAAGATAGGGGAGAAATGGCTCCTGATAGTACTCCTAGCGGTATGTATTGTGTGGAGAAGTTCTGCGACAGTCAGGCATGAGTCTCAAAGAAGGCAGGAGTGTGGCATTAAACTGAGAGAGATTGTGACAGCTGACACAATACCCCGACCCCTTGTAGAAAATGGAAAAAAGGTGCTTGAATATGATGATGAGTTGAAGGATAAACGGTAAACGATTTATTGAATGCTTCAAATTTTATTCAAAAAGTTTTTCCATAAATTTTTTTTTCTAAGTGCAATGTTTTCTTTTTAGAAATTAGGAAAGGGGACTCGAGAAAAAGGGCTTGCAACCTGATATATTTTTACCAGAAGTGATAAGTACTAGGACGATTGCTCTGTTTTCCAGGACAGGAACTTCATATCAGCAGAAGTAGCAGGTTCAAAAGGTAGAAGAATGAGATTTTTTCATGCTTAAACTAAATATACAGTAGAGGGACATGATCTTAAATAGGAGCTTTAGGTAGAAGGTAACCTATAAAAAGACCACAACAACTTTAAGAAAAACCGGGGAAGTGGGGTCTGGATCAGGATGGAAGCAGAAGATTGCTGACAAACTGTTGTTTAATGGAGGAGTAGATGAGCCACAGTCAGATTTCTGACAGAGATGAGATAGGACTGAGCAAGAACTGGTCCACTTGTCTTGCAAAATCTTTTGCATAGAAGGTCTGTAAGAGGAGAAAGTGATGGATATTTCCCTCTTTTATTTAGTCTATAAGTAGATTTCGAGAAGTTGGGGTGCAAATCTCTGGGGATGAAACTCGAAGAGATTTGCCTGAAAGATGAAATAGCACCATATAAAAGGGATATTTCTGATGGGGCACCTGAAATAGAAAATGACTCAGAAGAGGAAGCCTTGCTATCTGGACTGTCATCATCAGGTGAAATGGTTTGAAAGTTTAAAGAAGGCCTTTTGGCAATTTGTGCTCTAGGGCATAATTATACTGTCCCCTGCTGGGAATCAGGAAGAAATTTGATCAGTTGGCATTTAATAGAGAGATAAGTTATTCCACACTGGAGTACTCCAGAGGTGAAAAATTGTTTTTGTCACTCAGGGACTGTGAGGACATTCGGACGTTCATGAGACATAAGGAGACAGAGGTTGAGTTTGTCTGTCAAAGAACTGATATTGATGCCCCATTGCCTTAGTCTTACCATCTCTAGACATAGAGGGTAGGAATGTTCTTCTCTTTTCCCTGTGTGTTGATCTACTAGACAACAACCATGTCATATAATTGTATGGAAATTACTTCTGGTAGGAGTCTTGAAAAGCAATTGGAGTTAGTAGAACTGTCTTATTCTCCAAAAAATGATTCCTGAAGTAACCAAGTACCCTGAGCAGCCTGCCCTTTGTAGTCCCCCACCCCTACCCTACAGCAGGCACATCAATGGTAATGATGGCCTAAGGAGTCAGGTGCCAACATGGGCTTCATGCTTGTAGGTTGAAGGCACTGAAAATTTGCACTGGATAGGCTAGACCATAGAGATGCTGGAAACCCTGGAAATGAACCGCCATTGAAGATACCTCTTGTTAATCATGGCATGATAGAACATAAAAACTGGAAGTTGCCATAAGGCCTGAGGTTCTCTGGCAAGTCTCTGCTAGAAAAGGTTGCACTGAAAGAATAAAGGTAACCATCTTCAGAAGATTTAATATCCTGCCTTGGAGCAGAAAGTAAGTCTCCTATATGTGTATGAGAATGAACTGAAAGTAAATCTGACTTTTTCAGGTTCATTGTTATACCAAGAGAAATGAAAGATTTGAAAGGGCCAGTCATCTATATGTGGGAACATTTTGTTTTTAGGCCATTTCTGGTGAGCTGTTATCACTAATGTGTATTTGGTGAACACATTGTGGCAAATGTGAGACTGAAGGATAAAATTAAAAAATGGTAATGACTGGTTTTCACACAACAGCAGAAAACTCTTTGCCTCCTTGGTAATATTTATATGGAGGTAAGTGTATTGCATGTCCAAAGAGCACATCTGACAGACAAGGAAAAACTGCAGCAATGTAGGCATTCAAATGTTTCATTTGAAATAGTGGTTTAGGTACAAAGATTTAAAGTGGGGCCTGAGATCCATTTTTTTGTTTTGTTATCAAAAAGAATCTGTGTAATGATATCTTAAACTCCTCTCATCTGTTGAGGATTCTTAGATGATTTTTAAGCTTCCACTAAGATTTGCTGAGTTACAGTGTGACAAAGAACAACTTGCTTAGCACAGGTGGTCATAAATTCAACCCAATGAAAAAGTTAAGTCTAAGCATTTTTGTAGTAGGACAACCCCCGCACCCACAATGGGGAGGGCAATCTCCCACATTTCCTGAGCTTATATATATCAACTCCACAGTCATACCAACATGAAGAACAAAAATGCATTTTTGAACCAGTAATAACCTAGGCCCTTAAGTTATCTTTCAGTAGTCCATCCTGTAACTCCTCAAACATGTTACAGTTCCTCTACCATATCTTTCTAAAATAAACAACATGCTACATAGTTCAGAGCCACCAAGGACAGGTGGTGGATGCAAATATGTGCAAAAATCCATTTAAATCTGTACATCACTCTCTGTCAAAAGGATGAAGAGTGTAGCTCTGAGGAGTACAAGAAATATGTTGCACTGCTGTAGAGATTGTAGTGTTTGTTTAGGAGTTTTCCACCTTCTTTTAACATTTGGAAGATCTGAATGGAATTCTTGCGTAAGTCACTGTACCCCATTTCTACCATACAATTCTTGTAGTATCTTTAACTATATCTCTTAAGGGGAGGTACCAACCAAGAACTAGAAGGGAATTTTATGAAATACTGAATTATTAGCAATTTGGGGTGTTTATAATGGCAGGAGGAGAGCTAACTCCATCCTCTTCTTTTGAGTTCTCTGTGTGAGAATCTGTTGGAGCTTCGGTCTGGTATGGTAAGGAGCTCTAGTGTAAAAGATATGAAACAGGATGAAGCAACAGCCAAAGCAATTGAGACAAAATTAAGAAAAGCTTCTAAATGGAAAACCTGGGCCCAGATGCAGTACCTAACTACTGGCTAACAGTAATAACATCACTACACAAAGATTTAGTTCCAAGTAAGAATTATACACATGCACATCCAAAACAGAGACCAGATAAAAGGACACTTCTGTTGTTTCCTCTAACAATATATAGATTATTGAATTGATGTATACAGAGTTTATAGCCCTGTAGAATACAAATTCGATCATAGCAATGGAGCAAAAAGGTAATAAAAGAAAGTTATATGGAACAAATGATAATTTATTCTTAAAGCTATAGTAGGGAGATGTAAAAAGGGGAAGAATCTGAGTATTTCATGTATTTATTATTTATTTATTGAAATTTGTTAACCGGGAAAGTCCACTGGGTCAGAAACCCATTTTCAGTGGAGGCTGAGGGAGAAAAGCTCCACAAAAATGACATAAAAAATAAACATACAGAGCAAGTTTAAAACAAACACATTAAATCAATTAATTAGTGCAACATTATAAAGTTGGCAGGTTGTTACATGCATAATAATATGTAAGCCACATAATAATGCATATGCTATATATGGTACATCATCATAATGAGAATATGGACAAAATGTGCCACCATTACTTAGCTGACTTGGAAGGAGAATTCAATAGAAGGAAGTATAGTAAGGAAAGGTGAAGTATTTGCTTGGAGGTAGAGAAGTGATGATATGAACAGAAGAAATAGTTTGATGGCAGAGGTTGGTATGATGACAGAGTTATGTTAGCAAGAGGATGGAGGTACAAAAGATAAGAAAGACATAAATTTATTTATGGTGGCTTGTGGTTTTGGGTACAGGGACAGATGTGACTGTTGAAAAAGTATTTCTTTAGAGATATTTTGAATGCATTTAATGGCTAGATTACAAAAAAATCATCAGCATGCCACATTAGTGGATATTGGAATGCTTGCAGATGTATAAGATACACCCCACATTGATCAGTTAGATTACAGTGAGTAAAATACTGTGGCAAGACACTTTGGAGATGAGTCATGACAGAAAGCAAATTTATTATCTCAAGAATAAAAATTCAAAGGAGGATATTCCTGGTGATTCTTTGTCACTGCTGATTTGGCCTTAATCCATTAAGCTGTTTACTTAACAAAGTTGAGTATGGTTACAGTTTAACTCCCAGAAACCCACTGGGATTTAAATCATCCACAAAAAGTAGATAACATATTTAAATTATATATTTCATCAGATGAGTCTCTGGAAACACAACTATAAATGATTAAATCTCTCACAATTGATATAAAAATGGCATTTGGTCTTATAAGTAAGGAAAAGTAAATATTGTGGGAAGAAATATCCAGGGAATTGTTATGGCTAGGCTTATATAGGGCCTAGGGCCAGTAGCCTAGTACCAACCTATGAACCTATATTTATAAAATGAAAGCTGCATTACTATGGAAATATCAACTCTGGACAAGAATGTGATATGAAGAAACTTGAGCAGGAGGGAGTGTATAAATATTTAGGAATAGATGAGTGGTCACTAACGCATGAACAAATGAAAGCAAAACTTAGTAAGGAACATTTTTGAAGGCTAAATCTAATAGTGAAAAACGCCATGACATCTAAAAATAAATCTGAAGCTGTACATAAGTTTGCTCTTTGCTCAAAAAAATTAAGTCATCTATACAAGAAAATAAAAAAAATGCTTCATGCTTACCAGATGATGTATAAAAAACAGTGTATAAAAAGATAGTATATTCCATTCTTTGAAGGGGATATGGACCTTGTCAACATTGAATACATGTATAGATCTTCAATAGTGGGATTGCATACACATCTGCTGACCTCATTAAATCCAAACATAGTGAAAGTTCTAAAGCATGAAGAGGAAAAGTTGAGGATGACATATTTGCTTAGTTTAGCAAAAGCACTTCAGAGCAAGGTAGGTATGTGTTTCATAGATTACCCCTTCTCTGGAACAGAATCCACATTCATGTGAAACAGAGCTCTTCCTTAAACCTATTCAAATGCAATTTGGAAGAATGGATGGGAAAGTCGAAATTTACTCCTGGCTTGTTGCCTGTGACTCTTATGGACAACAGCAGTTTGTAGATAACCCTAAAGTGCATGCATACACCAAAGCAGTTCCAAATGATGTGCATTGATAATAGGGAAATCTGGGGCATGAATGATTAGTATTAAAAGGCTCTGGGGCCATTAGCCTAATAACCTCCTATGTGTGATATACGCATGTCTGAATGTCTGTATACTGAAAGGCACAATAATGTGGCAAGAGTGTTGCACTGGGAAATCTGCAAACACTACAATGCAGAAATAGTTGAGAAGCACCGGATACATGAACAGTGATGAGGTTCACCCATTACTGATAGTTCAGAAAATAGATGCAAGAAGAAAAAGACAAAATGGCATTAATCATTGAAATTGCTACACTCAACAATTATAGTGTTTTAAGTACCTAGAGACACAAAGTCTTAAAATACCAAGATTTGCAAATCAGAAAAGAAAGCAATGTAGCAGAAAGATACCCAGACAGTTCCAGTAGCAGTAGGGAGCAACAGCACTAATAAAGTGTAGTGCATGTATAGAGCTCCATATGAACTGCAGGAAGAGGCTGTTCTGAGCACATTGAGCTGCTGGGAAGAGCACTCGTGACTGGTATCAAAGACTGAAGAAATGATAATTATATGAACTCTAATCATATCCTCACTTAGGAATGCGGTCCACTCCCATCAAGGTATATAAAACTACTAAGCAGTTGGAGAAATTAAACCAACAGGAAAGAACACAAGATGAAGCCTATGACTGCAAATGGTGTTGAAGATACTGGTATAACTTAAAATGGTGAGGGGGTCATGTGCTCAAAAATAAAACGTGAAATGTTGGCCTGGATGCTAGAGTTTCAGACATACCACCCACAAGTGCTGATAAAGCAAGACTTGGCAATAGTTGTGGCAATACTGAAAAATAATGGCATGGTTGATACTTGCAAATAATTCATTTGAAAATCAGACACTAAAGGAAGCTATGTCAGGAGCACTGCCATTGAAAACTGTATTACTAGAACTGTATTACTAGCACTTTCAAAATAGGTGCTAGGGTAGCACTGCAGCCTACAGTTCCAGTGACTCTGGCACCTCAAATCTGATACAGTGGCAAATGAGATGGTCGATTGACATGGCATAGAATGTCATAAAACTTCTTTTGCTACTTTGTTGTAATTATAGCCATGGAAACTGAGGAGCAAAGGGATCTCAGTTTTTTCCATCTGGATTACACAAGAGGAGTTTGAGCAGTGGCTATAACTGCACATGTAGATTTCACTACAGTTGGGATTTTGACCAGCTCTTCAGAACACAGCAGGAGGTTTCTTTAGCTATGAACTTCATACCAGCCTTTCTCTGAGTGTTGGAATCATGTAGATTGTCTGAGTCTGAAAGCAGTGAGATAAAAAAACTTTTTTTCTGAGAGAAAAGTATTTATCGTCTTCATTTTATAGTCTTAGATGCTTTAGAACTGTGTTCTTTAGTAACAATAGTGGGGGAGCCTGAATGCTGCTCAAAGATGGAGATCCACATGAATGACAGATAAAGCCTTCGATAGCGAGAAGGGTCATAGTGTATGATGATGTCATTGGTGCACAGCTTGATTACATCCCAAACAAACTACATATTAAGAAATGTTGTGCATTTCTTCAACTCAATGAAGACAACAGATGTGCCTTTAGGTAAGCAGAATGTCCCAGCCACAGACATACTGCTAAACAGAATTTGTGATATCATGAGCAGGGAAGGGCCTAGGCTTATGTTAGTGTATAAAGCAGCAAAGCAGCCTTTCTGGGAGAAACATTAGTGAAAGGATTATCCTCATGAATATGAAAGGATGGACTAAAATGAGAGAAAAACAAATCTACTCCTTATGCACAAATCCAGACTGAAAAAAATCCATTTTTTAAATAAGTTAGTAGCCTGGGGCCTTTTTCTTTTTGTCATTCATGACGTATGGCAAAAAACTGCAGAATGAAAATGAAAGATGCTTGATGGGCAGGGGGAAGGTTCCTAGCATCCTGAGAAAGTTATTTTCTGCTGATTGGTCAAAATGCATGTGGCAGACCTAAAGTTTACACTTGATGGACCTCTTACCAAATCTTGCACTTGCAGAATTTGCACTCATGAGGATTTGAAACTACCTGTAGGGCAGCATCTTTCAGGTCAGGACTAGCTAACTCTGATTAAAACAATGTGCCAAAGAGCTCTCTTCTTGACCCCATTTTCTTCTCACTCTTTAATGACTTGACTATTGTCAGGAGACAGTATCCTACTACTAGGAAAGCTACAATTACAGTTCAGATTTCACCCCAAAACTTTGTGCTAATGTCCGTTCATGGCTACTGAGAAATAAGCTGATTACTGTAAATAAAACTGCTCAGTATTATTTGAAACAGTTGGTATGATCTTTGTATGTCAGTAGCTTTTGCCATGTATCTTGTGTAAAACACAGCCCTCACATTCAAACTCCAAGCCAAGTCAAGTGATGGCAAAATCCTCAAGTAGCTGAGAATGTAACAAAGCAGGAAAATGCTTGGCATCCATCTATTAATCCTACATCTCAGGTATACACTTCTTCTCATTCCTCAATGTTCAGCTCAAAATGCTGCCATTCTCTTTATCACGCTTAATACATTTTGTCAGGTCATCTCCCTTACACAAAAAAGGTATACTTGGCAAACTGCAACTGATTGGGCCAGATTATTACTTTCACCTCTGATCTCTACTTTGCAATACATGGAATACAGTCATCCTTCTGCCTAGATTCTAGCTGGTATGTGCTGTCGGTAGCCTCTTCCAACCCCTGGTCATGGATCCCTCAGTGTCATGAGGATATTTTCGGGACTTTCTGTTCTGAGAAGCTTACCTTTAAAACAGATCCTCCCACCTGAAATTTGCTTCCCCAGGGCTGTGATGAAATGAGCAGCACAATCCCAACTTTTCCACAAAAGTGGATTAATTCCTCAATAAAACCTATCAGTGCAGCTGTTCCTGAAGTAATGGTCAATACTTTACCCTTCCATTTTGGGGGTTCTGTTCCAGTTTAAGAAATGTGCAGTTGCTAGTCAGTAGACATCGGATATCACTTGGAAGCATAACAATGGAAGACAAATCTGAACAGATTTTAGCAAAATTGGATAGCTTGAACATAAAATGCAGGTTATTTTTCAGGAGGTGACAGTCAGAAAGACAGAAAAGGAAAGGATATGGCCATAAGTAAAGGATACATAATAGAGGATGTGCTTGTTGTTTCTTTATAGGGAGAAGAAATTCAATGGTTTTGTTGTAAAATACAGATGTTACAATAGCACATAGAAAATCACTGATAACAACTGACCATTTGGAAGTACTGCCTGGGTGAAATAATTCACAAAGACATAAAAAGTGGATCAGAGAGGCAGTAAGTTGTACCTATCAAAAACAGAACAGAAAGTAACAACGTATAACAAAAAACATAAAGTAAACAAATAATAAAGTAACAATTATAAGAGAAAATACTTGGGCTGAGAGCAACAGAAGGCAGAGATCCAGTAAACTTTGTAGAAGAATAGACTCATAACATGATGCAGCAGGAGTACGGACTGGATTTAGAAATTGTTAGGGCCCACTGGTTAGACTAGATGATAAGTGGTGGTGGTATGGTGAGGTACAACAGGTGAACATCATGGTTGCTACTCATCAACAAACTTTGGTGCCCCTTGTGGCATTCATGGTGCTTCACTCAGTGATGTCCGCAAATATGCATGCCAGGATTGAGTCCAGTAAATGATGGGGAGAGGAAAGGGAGGTATGATGCCAGTCCACGGGTGGAAATGGACAGTCTGCTTGGCCAAGTGAGGGGGGAAGGGGGAAAGAGGAGTGCAAGTCAAATATAGGCCCAGTTATAGAATGGGTGAGAAGGGAAGTATCTTAGCCATAAGACTGTGTGAGTAAGTTTGGGCAACAAGTCAGTGGGGAAACTACAACTGCATTAAAACAACTGATTGTGTAAGGTTAATTTGGAGAGATTAAAAGACATTATGGTCAGCATATTTCTTTATTTTCTGGTGTGGAAGGTTGTGAGGCATTGTGACTTGCAGGACATCCAATGCATATGTATGCACTATCAGAGAACATGATTATAGAAGAGACAATGCTTCAGAAGGACAACCCAAATTAAAAGGTTGTCTATTAATCCTACTTATTGGACTGAATTCATACTGTTTTGCTTGTTATTATTATTATGAGATTAAACTTTCTTATCCTAAGCTTTTGAGTTTGAAGATCTTTGTGACCAAGCTGAATGTTTTTCTTAAACTTATGAGGAAGTATGCTTATACTTAATAATAATAATTTATTAAGTATGCGTAGTTTTGATTATAATTTGATTGAACAGGGGTGCCTTTATCATTAACTATTACACTGCATTCTTTAGTTAAGATAACAACATATACTCAATACTGTATTACATCGTAATTTCATTTGTTAACTGGGTAAGCCTAATGACAGAAGTGTTCCTTTTTAAGAGTGACCCAAGAGTGCTGTCTGGTTAAATGAGTTACTCAGAGTCACCCAGTTGGCGAATGCAAGCTGATGGAATGCAGGACAAAGGTCATTAGCAGCTCCTAGCCTTCATCTTCTGTACTAACTACTAGCACTGAAAGATAGTAGTTGTGTTTAGTTATTTGTGTAGAGGAATGAGAAAGCTCTATATGTTAGCTGGGTTAGATTTTGTTTATATTAACTGACACCTATTGATGGAATGGTCACTTTGCAAGAACAATTTATTGTTGAGTAGATGTAGTGCAGTGAGTGCATGGAAAACTGGGATTTATTTTGGGATTAAATGTGCTCTGGTGGGTTTACTGGGCATTAAGTAGATGGAATGTTAGTGATGAGACTAAGGGGTGGATTACTAGGGGGGAGTGGGGGGACTAGTGCACAACTATTAGGTAGGCAGTGTAGGCAGATGATTTGGGTGAAAAAATCATGGGGGTCAGCTACTTTAGCAGCTCTGTAATTAGGGTATGGGAGATCTGCTATTGGTAGAAGGAGTGTTAGGCAGTCACTGAGGCCAGCCACTGTTTGAGGTAGCATTGGAAAGACTTGCATCTCTGCTCAATGATCCCTTTGATCCAGCTACAGAGAAGCAATGAGAGGAGGTAAGCCAGGAGGTGGGAGTGGAGAATGGTGCAATGAGATTGGAAAAATGGATTTTGGGGAAGATTTTGTCAAATGAGGGAGGCAGTATGTGATAATACAGAAGGTGATAGAACTATCAAGATTTGAAGGAGTACATTTGTTTGGTGGGGATGCCTATTACTAGAGGAGGGAATAGAAGGGACTCAGGAGAAGTGCTTAGAAATAGCCGAGTGTGGGAGGCTTTGCAATGTATGAAGGATGAACAGGGAGACACCTGATAGAGAGGATGACTAAGGAAGGGAAACCTGTCGTAGAGTTCTATGAACCAAATGTAGATGAAGCAAATGCGGTTGGACTGCAATTATAGAGAATTCATGTGGAATGTTATGGGGGAAGAATAAATATTGGCAGATGCTTTGATATGGTACTTGAGCGGGAACAAGACAAGTTGCAGGAAAGGGTGGAGCTTCATTTAAAATGTGAAAAAGCTCTAAAAATAGAAATGATGGAATTGAAGTTAGTGGGCATGTGGAGGAAGAAAAGGAGGAAGCACTGCGATTATACATGGGATGACTATAATCAGAAGAGGTGACTAGATGGATTATTGTTTGATAAGACTGTAGTTTTGAAAAGGAGTATATTCAGATCATATGATAGTGGTAATGAACTGGACTGGAGGGAGAAAAAAATCAGGGGAAGTGAAGGAACCCAGGGAGAAAAGATTCAAATAATTACAAATCATTTTAAGAATAATGATTTTACATCTTCAAAAATAAAATAAAAATATCTGCAGTTTAAATAGTTATAACAAATTAGCTATAGTAAAAAACAAAAAAAAACATTGGTTAAGAATTGATACAAGGTATATGACAATCATTTAATATTTAGAGAAATTGTATACAGTTTGTAGAGAAATTAAAGATAAGTTAGTGTAATACAAACAGGAATTGCAATATGAAGTGAGGGAAAAACAGGCTTATGGTATACTGAGAGGGAAAGTCAGAGAAGAGAATAAGATAGCAGTAAGGAAGTAAGTGAAGAAGGTATAAGGAATGGAAAGGTACTTGTTCACATTTAGGGATATGAGTTATCCTGGTTTAGACCAAGAACAGAGCCAGATTTTAGATAAGAAGTCTTTCAGAGTGGTTTTGAAAGATGGGAAGGTGGGTATAGACCTGATGGATACAGGTAAGGAGTTCCAGGGCTTAGCAACCTTGTATGAGTATAGATAATACCCAGTAGATTTGCTATGTTTATAGACAGTTTTTGATCACTGGATATCAATGATCTACTGGGGACATAGTTGTGTTGAATGATTTTTTAGTGATGGACAGGCAGATGGACGCCGGATAATTTTGTAGGTGGTAAGAAGTTGTGTATGTGTTGTTTGATGTGGCAGTTCTAACCAGTTTAGGCTTTTCAATGCTATACCGTGGTTGGTTCTGAAAGGGGTATGTTCTGCAAATTTAGCAACTTTGTTATAGCATTGTTCACGTTTAATTTTTTGCGAAGCCTGGAGGTTAGTAAGGATGGCAGCAGCATAAAGAAGAGTGGGGAGGAGATAAGTAGAAGCAAGTGTAGTTTTAGTTTGGCTCTGTAAAGCATCCCTAGTTTTTGATGAGTTTTTCTTATGCAATTTCATATATGCAGGTCAAATGTAAGATTATCATTCACTATCACCCCTAATAGTTTACTATGAGAAGTGAGGCAGTCACCAAAGCCGTAGATGAGGGTAAGGTGGTTCACACAGCCTATCTTGACCTCGCCAAGGCTTTCGACACCATTCCCCCATTCTGGAATTATAGCTAAACTTACTAAACTAGGTATAAATTCCTACATCACAAGATGGGTTGCCAACTGGCTCACTGACAGAACCCACACTGTAAAAGTTGCAGACTCCAAATGTGACCTCAAAACAGTGACAAGTGGAGTACCACAGGGTTCCATCATGGGACTTCTCCTGTTTGGTATCTACTTCTCTGAAGTACAGGCTAACATAGAAGGCCTTTGGCTAATGAAGTTCACAGATGACTGCAAACTAGGAGCCATAATCAAGTCCCCAAATGATGTGGACATCCTACAGAAGGGCCTCGCTGAGAAAGATGTCTGGTGTCAGAGATATGGCCTCAAGCTCAATGCCAAAAAGTGCAGTGTCATCTCCTTTGGTAAAAACTCTGTACCCACGAACTACAATCTACTTAACACCGAATGTGTGATAAGAGACCTTGGGACCCAGGTGGACAGTAGTCTCTCCTTTGATAGTCACATTGCCACAGTAGTCAGGAAGTCCTTCTATGTGGTACACCTCATCATAAAAGGGTTCTCATCCAGGAAAAAAGAAGTCATTGTTCCCCTCTACTCGGCACTCATTAGACCCATTATAGAGTACAACGCCCCTTTTGGAATGTACCTCACAAGACATCTGCAGCAGCTGGAAAGGCCACAGAAGTACCTCACAAAGAGGATTACTGGCCTCAAACAAATGCCTTACACTGACCGCCTCAAAAAACTCCAGCTTTATTCCATAGCATGTCACCTACTCCAAGGTGATCTCTGCCTAACATATAAAGCTATGTCAAACCCAGAGCTGTTGGATATGCTACACCTAAAGAAATCCCAATCCCTCCGAGCTACATGCTCTAGGGACCTAAACCTTGTCACCACAATAAACAGGACATGCTGGAGGGATAGATTCCTGTCCCAGAGACTTCCCCTACTCTGGAACAGGCTACCCATCTATGTCAAGCAAAGTTCTTCATTAGCACTCTTCAAGAAAAATCTTGATGAGTGGATGGGAAATAGGAAATACACCCTGGGGAATCACTTCTGTGTCTCTGCTCGACAGTGGCACAGGAAAATAACTTTCTTGGGTGGCGTAAGCCAGAGAACCTTGATGGCTAGGCTTACGTAGGCCCTTGGGCCGATAGCCTAGTACATACTTATGAACCTACGACTTCAGTGGTTGTATTATCAAGAGAGAGGACTTTAAATTTAGTATTTTTTATGAGAGAGGGATTTAGAGAAAAAGGTACTAGTTTGGTCTTTTTGGGTTAAGCACGAGTTGTGAGTTACGAAGTCATGTTTCAGTGGCTGCTAAAGCTAACTGAATAATTTTTTGGAGGTATACCATGCTTGTCAGATGTGCAAATGAGAGTGGAATCATTTGCATATTGTATTATGGTGGCCTATTGTGTGAAGTGTAGAGTGTGTTGGTGAAAATGTTAGAGGAAAGGACCAAGGATAGAGCCTTGTGGTATAACGGTGGTGAATGGGAGATAAGGAGAGACCATGGAGCGCCATTTTACTGCCTGATAACTATTGGAAAGGTAGCTTTTCAACCACAGAAGGGTGGGCTGAGAGAGAGAGCTAGTGAGGACATTTGAAGAAGTTTGCTGCGACAGACTGTGTTGAAGGCTTTAGACAAGCCTAGAAATAAAGAAGAGACTAGTTTCCCATTATCTCTAGCTTTATTGACAGTATCTATATAGGTTAGAAGGGCAGTGCTAGTACTATGGGAATGACAGAAGCCATGCTGAGTAGGGGATAGGAGTTCTTCCTGCAGGAAATAGTCTAGCAATTGTTTTTGAATACACATTTCAAGTATTTTGGCAAGGGAAGATAAAATAACTATAGGTCTAAAGTTATTCACCTCTGTTGGATTTCCTCCTTTATGCAGAGGGATAATGTGTGACTCCTTTCAGAAAGAGAGGGAATGTGGGATTCCTGGATTGACCTATTTACAAGGATTGAGATAGGATAAGCAATGCTATTGGCTGCTATTTTGAGTTACTCACTTGGAAGGTCAGCTGAAGAAGAGCATGGTTTAAGTTTGTTTAAGAGCAGTTATATATAGGATGTGGGCACAGGTTTGAAGGTGAAAGTGGATGTGGTGGTATGTGGCTGTTGGTCAGGGTTGGGATTAGATGTTGAGGAAGCTTTGGTTAGAGATGCTATACTATCTATAAAATAAGAGTTGAACTGTTTTTCAGTTTCAGCTAGTGAGTTATCGGGAGAGGGGTTTGGGTTCAAGTTTTGATCGGGATGTAAGATTTCTTTAATGGCTGTCCAAACTTTTTTTAGGGTTTGTTTAGTATTATTTTGAAAGTTATTATAGTATTGTATTTTGCCTTCAATTATTTGCTTTTTATTATTATTGCAAAATATTCTGACGTTTTCAACATATTGAGGTGTTTTATATTTTTGCCACTCTTTCCATGCTTTTTCACTATCTTGCATTAACATTGTATGTTGGTTTTCAGGTTATTGAGCCACTGACAGAGGTATTTTGTAATATTGCTTGTGATCATAGGGTGACCTCAACTATATCTGAAGTGATGATTGTACTGCTTCCTAAATCAACGATTGTTTTAGAGGGTCCCCTTCTATCTAAAACCCATAACATCTAATTTCATAACATTGAGACCAGAATGTCTATAACCCAAAACATCTAAAACCCATAACATCGAATTTCATAACATCTAACAGTACAAATCACATGAAAATAACATCCCCTCCACATATAACGACATATGACACCAAACTACCAAACACATTTTTTACTACGTTTCTGCAGGGGCGCTTGATACAGTGGGGTTAGGAAATTAACTGTTTCCCACTGTAGTGCGATCTTGGAGTTGGTATATTTAATTTACTATTTATATATTTATTATATTATTATTATTATTATTTATATTATTATTATTTATTATGTATATTTATTTAATATTTATTTAATGTATGGGGGCAGAGGTCCCCACATGGGAGGGTGCAGGGGAGCTTGCCCCCTGCAGAAACATAGTAAAAAGTGTGTTTGGTGGTGTTATATGTGGAGGGGATGTTATTTTCTTGTAATTTGTAATGTTAGATGTTATGAAATTCGATGTTATGGGTTTTAGATGTTCTGTTCTTAATGTTATGACATTAGATGTTATGGGTTTTTGATGTTTCAAAGTAGACCCATTTTAGAGGACCTAGAGAAAGTTAGACCCATCTCTTTGTGTAATCAAGATGCACAACACTTTACAAGGGTGTTGATGACAAGATCTGAGATGGTACTGCTGTGGGTAGTATTTTTGAGAAATACAGATTTGTGTCCTTTCATTATTGGAAGTTAATGGTGAATTTCTTTGAACAGGCCATAAAGGAGAAGGATGGCAGAAATAGTGTTGACGGATATTTAAAGATAACTAGAAACAGTAAACTGGACATTCATGCTCAGAGTGATGGCAATGGCTAATTGGGAACTGTCAGAAGTGGTCAATTTTGAAAGGGCACTAGTCAGTGATGCCTTTATCTCTCAGTATTTTTCAAACTGTAATAGAGAAGTCAGTGCAGACAGTCTGAAATCTGTTGTAAGACATAGGGGATATATAAAAAGGTTCATATTTTATAGGTTGCTGACAGGCAGTAGACTGGTTAAGTCAGACTAGACCTTGCATTCCCACTGTTATTCCTAACAATTTGCTTCCTCTGTTCATAAGGGATGGAGGGCAGGCCTGGAGTACATTTGCGGTTTCCCATCTCTTTGTATAAGTTATGTTAAGACAGTGAGATACATGCCTTGTTTTACAAAAATCAAATCTGTCTTTCCAACAAATCTTATTTGTGTTGTGATAAAGATTTAAGTCCTTTGATCTTGTGTGTATGTTGTTGCCAGTATTGTAGACATGCAGTAGATCAAGAAGAGCTAGGTAGGCCATTTGAGGCTTTGTAGACACAGATCAACACATAGGAGTCTGTAGGAGGCAGTGAAGAGGGACATGACTTTTAGACATTCTGGGTAGTTTAGGGAGTTCATACTCAATGTTTTTTTTGGTTAGAAACTGCTATGATTTTTCAAATTAGGTTAGGTGCTTGGAATTAACATGCCAATGTGTATGGACCGATATGGGATAAGTAGAGGGGAATGATGAATCAAGAGGAGACACCCTTCATAATGAATTGGGTAAGTTAGAATACTTTCCTTATGGCAATAAAATAAATAGTGGTCAAAGGACAGTTTGTTACCAATGAAGGTGCCTAAGTCTTGTTTGACAATGTTATTTTAAGGGAGATGTAATTTATATGGAAGGTATGTGGGAGTTACTGTTTTCCAGACTTAAAGATGTTATATAGTTTTGGCTTTCACCTTTAAGCCATGATCCTGACACTATGATTTTCTGTAAGTTAAACTGTCTCGGACAATAGAAGAATCTTCTAGGGAGGTGATAATAGATTCAGGGTTGTGGTTTTCCTCAAACATGGTCAGCCAAATACCAAATAGAAGTGGTCTCAGAACAGTGTCCTAGGGTACACTACTAATGGCAAGTCTGCTGGAGAGTATGTACTGGAACTATTAGAATGTAGTCTTTCAGCAGGTTAGTTTGTAATCTAGAAGGGGTACATAGACCGGTACATTGTTTGTCAGTGATACTAGAGATAGGTGTAGTGACTATGGCCTTAGCTAAATTGATGTAAGCTGTGTGCATGGAATTACTCTCGTGTAGTGCTTCTGTGACTTTTACAAATTTAATTAGATTTAATAGGCAAGTCAAATTGATCTAGGTCTAGGGATTGCAGGTTCTTTATGTTACCTTTGATAAGTTCCATGATGATGCATTCCATCACCTTGCAAATGACGCTGATGAGTCTGATAGTTCTGTAGTTGTCTTGGTCCATGATGGAACCTCCCTTATGGAGACGCTCTAGTACAGCTGAACTTCAGCCTTCTGGAATGTAACCAGCTGAGAGGCTGCAGTTAAATATTTGAAGGAGGAGGTCCAATAAGGGGTGTTTCATACTGACTAGGAAACAGACTGTTATGTTTTGAACCTAGAGAACACTTTTAGTATCTTTTCAGAAGCAATTTCCCACAGGATGTGAAGTGTTGACTGAATACTTTGTACTAGGAAATTTGAAGTTGATATGGGAGAAAGAAGTTAGAGCTGAATTCACCTCCATCTCGTCAGGATTTGAGTGGATGACACTATAGGAAATAAGCCCATTACAATGATGGGTTCTTTACATAATTAATGTATTTGGTTATCCTTTACTGATGAAGCAATTTTTAGATCATTGTTATTTTTTTTAAGATTTATTTCATGCCTCATTTACTATTAATCCTTTTGCAGCTGAGTTTAACACAATGAGCTTTTTTCTTTTCATGGTAAAGCTTATTTACAGTTGTGTTCCATTGTGTGTGTGTGTGTGTGTGTGTGTGTGTGTGTGTGTGTGTGTGTGTGTGTGTGTGTATGTATGTGGGGGGGGGGGGTTATTCCTATACTGGACATTGTATTTATAATGAATAATGCCATGAACTTGGGTGACACTGTGGCACAATGGATATTGTTGTTGCCTCACAGCAAGAGGTTCTCTGGTTTGATTGTTGGCTGGGATGCTTTCTGTGTAGTCTGCATATCCTCTCTTTGTTCACATAGGTTTCCTCTGGGTGCTCTGGTTTCATTCCAAAGACATGCAGCAGGTGGATTAGACATTCTAAACTGGCCATAGGTGTGAGTGTGCATGTGAGTGTGTGGTGTGACCATGTCAGGGTTATCCACCTAGATGATTGTCACTAGTGAAGTGACACCTTAACCCCATGTGTAAAAATGGGAAAAAGGGATGTGGATGGATGGAATGCCATGAACCTCTCTGCAAAAGTTGAAATGGTAGTATAAATTTTGGGTATATACAAGAGTACTTGGTATGTGGTCATTGAGGGGTCGGGAATTATTGAATCATCTTTCCCTAGCAACAAACACAGAGAGGATGGTCCTGTAGAAGTCTGAAGAGATGGCTGAGTTGCATGGTGACCTGTAATGAAACTGAATGCAGAATGTTACTGTTTGGTAATCTGATTTGACCAATGAGGTTTAAAATCCCTAAGGAGTAGACAGAGCATGCTGGTAAAGACTGGATTGAGTATGCTGGTGGCTGTATTTCATCAAGTGAAATTTACATTGATAAAGTCAAGGAAGTGATGTGCATATTTGATTGCTGAGGTGTAGGTCTGCCAATTATAGATGGAGTAGTTAGTCTTTTAGATAAAGGTTTAGGTAAATGGAGCAAGACTTTACTTTCTTAAGATATGCTTTGCGATTTGCAGGTGTCATGGATGGTGCTCTGTAAATGGCCAGGATGTGATATGAGGTCTTGTTTATAGATGAATACATAGGAGTTGAGGGTCATTGTTATACTTGATTATTGTGGAGGAGATGGCATATTTCAGATAAGGACAGACACCCCAACAGATGGCATTGCTGCTATCTGCACTTGCAAGCCTACATGAGCTGTAGGCAGGACATCTTATAAAGAAGGAGTGTCTTCTGCTACTGCACTGAAACCAACCTTCAGTGACAGTACAAATAGCAGTGTCCTCTGCAGTCAGCAAGGCCTGCAAGGGCAGTATTTTATTACTTAGGCTGCTTGCACTGGATTTGTTAGCCTGGTGGACGGAGTAAAATGACATTAGCCACTCAGTATGCAAAAGCACTGAAGAGAGGTGAAATGGGTATGACTGTCTTCCATCTCATTGCAGGCTGACTCTCATTGCATGTCTCTTAACTAGCCAGATTTTCACAGAATGTCCAGTTTTTTGCCTCATATTTTTGGTCTGTTTCTAATTTGTGATTTTCTGTCAAATCATTGAAGACTGAAATCATTAAATAATGACAGAGATTTCAGTTTCATGCTTCATATCCTTCAGCAAATGCATGCAAACACAAATGCTGTTATTCTAATAACTGTCTGTGTTTATACGAGTAATATGTCCCTATTTTTGGCTCATTATCCCCTATTATTTAAACTTTGTCCCAATTTCTTGCACTAAGAGGTTGAGAGGAATGTTTTATTGGATCCCCTCTGAATTATACCAATAACTAAGCCAATTATTAACTTTAATCATCTTTTCCTTGCTTGCATATTTATATAGTTTGTTTATTTATTTATTTGATTTGTTTATCGGGAAAGTCCAGCTGGGTTACATTGCCTATTTTCGGTGGACGCCCAGTGAGAAATGCACAAAGAAATAGTACAAGTACAATATAATAAAATTTAGGCAAACTCTAAGGAAAGTACAGTGTGCAAAAATAATAAAATTCATTCAAATGAAATAAACAGTATCTGTGTTATAAATTACATCATATTTGGCAATAGTACGATACTGCTCTAGTCTCATTTCCTTACAGACTAAGAGATATAACAGGGCTCCATCATGCATGCAACACATCTTAAGTCAGTTACACCCATATGGACACTAAGCGTGTCATAGTTGTAGGTGAGAGTGACTGGATGTGAGTGTCTTGGGGAGGTTTACTATCAAAATTTCGAAACAAACTCAAGTCGACTGTACTATTGTCGAACACGGAACTTCGAAAATGGTAATATTGATGTCAAAAAAACAATCTAGGAATGGGTTTTAACATGGGTTGAGGTAGGGGAGATGTTTGTAGTTCAGAATAACACTGAACACCTACCTCGACCCATCGTGACCAAACCACACCAACTGTGGGTAAATCCAGCATTGCCCACACTCAGGCGTGGGTTATTGCTATAATAACCGAGAATCAGACACAGATGCCACAGGACAATATTCCAAAAGCTTTAGATAAGAATGGATTCCAAGATTCCACAAGGTGTAATGTCACATGAAAAATTTGGTATAACTTTTATAGATGCCAAAATACAATAATCAATGTGTCAACAACAAGATCATGTACCACAGTATTCAACAGAGTGCAGAAAAGTAGATTGACGGCAGCAATGTATGTGCCAACATGACAATCAAGTTAAGAGACTGACACAGTATAGATGACTATGGTCATCCATGGCTAAGAAATGCACAGTGGGGTACAACAATAGTAGCACTGATAAATTCAGTGTCAACAGCAGCAAACTGACAGCACACAGAGCCAGACATACCCAACCACAAGTGAGAACTAGGGGTGAATTAGCCAAGGGAGTAGGGTGATTAAAATAAGGTGATTGGTTTCTGTAGGGAGTTGGACAATTAGGACTTCCAGCAAGGTAGGCAGCTGTTACTGTGGTATGCACTCCAAAACTGTGTTGTATACTCCACAAACCCACAATGTTAAGCTCACTGCTTCCCATATCATGTGGCACTGTTTTTCAGGTCCAGTCCGGTAGCTAGAATTCAAGGCAAGTTTGTAGTTTTGTAGATCAGCCCAATAATGCAACAATCTAGATAATATGCATATGTGATGGGCTTGTGAAGTTGTGAGAGAGCTTTAGGGGAAAGCATCAGAAATGCAGAGAGATTTGTGGTAAAATATTGCAGAAGACATATTTACTTAATGTGCATAGATGTGAATGTAAGGAAGAACTTGTGGACTTAAAATGTATAATGAGATGGGCAAATAAAATTATAGTGGTGGTATAGGAGGTACCAGAACCTCAAAGTTTTGTAGGGAGAAAATGCAGAGTATTGGGATGCGAGGCACCAGAATTTTAATTTTTGGTAAATATAAAATTCATAGTTGGTTGAGAAGAACATTATAAATTATCAAAGGAAGGGTGTTGGGGTGAGGGTACTGAAAGAAAGGTGGAATCCAGGATTGATATTTTATTATATTATATTTGGAACAGGCATGTATGTTATAGCTTTGTAAAGTTAATGGGGTATAACTTTTATAGGTGCCATAACATTTGGCTTTGTTTTGTAATTTTATGTATTAATGTGTTTTATTGTTTTTAAAGGAAAATCAACAAAATTATATACATAAAAGGGATCCCAGGCCACTTTACTCCGTTCACTGAAACATATACAGTTAAACACACCTGAAACAGAAGACAAAACCCTATTTGGAGACCTCTTCTCTGGCAAATTATAATGCACTCCCAATAATCTGTTCAATATAAGGTACTGTGTAGGTGCCTATTTCTGAAAGTCGCAGTGTGCTTATTTAATCTGTATTCTTGTCTGGCTTTTGCTGGAAGTCTTTTTAACTCTGCATTTTCTCTACTGAAAAAGACATCAAACCAAGCCTTCACATTGACAGACAAAAAGAAATATCCATTTAACAACCTCATGGTGTTCCATATTTGATGGAAGTTAGTCCCCTGTTTATTTTTTAATAAATTTCCTTACAGTGTTTTGCATGATTTTACACAAAATACTGGTTTGGTTGAAGAATCCATTTAGCGAATAAATTATCACTGCAGCTTATCAACATAGATGAGGAATGTGTGTTCACATTATAAAATTTATTTAAAAGTGTTGATAGGGAGTTACTTAGGTCTTCCTTTATTCTGTCTAGGAAAGCACAGGGTAAGTTGTTTTGTTCCATGTAACTTACTTTTTTAATTGTATTTGTGGCAGAATGTTATATCTGTAATTCTTTGTGTCTCTCTCTTTAACTCTATAACACTATGAAAAATGTCTTCTCCAATGCACAGTAAGTCCAATGCACAGTAAGAGTGTATCAGGCAAGATCCTCTATGAATTGCAGAAAGTAATTGTACAAATGTGTAACATAGTCTGTCAAAAGTAAGAAAGTATGACAGGAGTCAAACTCCTTTGAGACTAAGAACCAAAAACAAATGCAGTTCTTTATGTGAATGCAGTACTACTAATGAACATCAGAAACTGGAAATGTTGGTACTGCACTTGCACATTGATGATTACACCCTTTGACAACTTTCCCTGGGGCAGACATACCTTTTTTGCTTGGAGAATAGCAACGAGGAAAATATTGAAGACAATGGAACTAGTGCTCTTGATTTTGCCCAAGAAGATATGCCCCCGGATATACTAATCTTCCATGCAGGACTAGTCTAGTCCTGCACAGAAGCGTCCGTTTAGGAGCAGGACGGCAGCGCATCATGCATATTAATGAAGACGTGCTGCCCAAGCTCCCAGGCTTACACAGAGCATGTACGAGTGCAGGGGGGGGCGTGTCTGAGAGCAGAGCTGTCAGAACAAACACGCCGCTGCAATGTAGAAAAGCAAATAGTGTTAAGAGATGAGCGAGATCACTCATAGATGTCCGCATATCCCCACCAACAGTTCCCCATGTGTACAACAGCAACAGTACTGAAAAAGTAAATAAAGAAACCTTTTTATTTTTTTTTTTAAACACTGATTAAAACTAACTGTAGGTGAGCAGGTGTGCCCATCGCTCAGCTACGGTTAAAGCAGCTTAAAAGGCTGAAGAGTATAACAAGGAAGATATATGCAAATAAAGCAGCACAGCAATAGCATAGTGAGAAGAGCATCTGCCTAATGAGCAGGCATTCCCAGTTCGAGTTCCACTGCAGCACATTCCATTTTCCATGTGAAATCTGTATATGAACATTGTTTTGCTGTATAACCTACTAAATAACATTTAAATGTGAACCGGAGTACTGCATTAAATGCACATGTGAAGTGTCAGCGTCATAATGAATAAGGCACTAGTAAGCAGGTGTAAGCACAAATAAGAGCAGTAAGCATATATAAGCACTAGTAAGTGTATTTAAGTGTGTTTGCGTGGGAGTAAGCATTGCCTATGCAGATTAAGCAAAGTAAAAGCTGAGTGTAAGAAACTGTAACCAGAGGTTAGCATTGATTAGCTCCGCACAAACCTGCGCACACCCACTTACAACTGCTCACAAGTGCCTTAATCACTCTGTATCCAATGGGGCATGTTCTGCCCAGCAACAAAATAAACAGCTCCTGCAAGGCTCGAACTCAGGACCCTGCCCACCATAGACAGTGATTTACCACAAAGCCATGCCAGATGCAAATAAATCTGATGTTTTCAGAAACATATCATCCAGTCCAGTCATGCAACAGTACAGAGAATGGATACCAACATCTAGATGTATGTCTGTGTAAATATATTAATATCTAAACAGATACAACATATCTATATATGTAGATCTATATATATATATATATATATATATATATATATATATTTCTAAAACTATATATATATATATATCAATAAATATGAACATATATACATGCATATGCCTACATCGACACATGTATGTGTCTATATCTATATGTCTACATATACACGGAATGTTACATATGTGTATGCAGATATATATATATATATATATATATATATATATATATATATATATATATATATATATATATATATGTAGGTACATACAGACATAGTTATATATATGGCCATACATCTGTAGAAAGCAATGGTAGACTGACACACACATATGTCCACATGCACCGTTAATGCGGTTGAGAGGCACCACACACTATACGTCTTGTATGAATAGGTATCCCCCCCAGCCAAACATGTCTGCCCTGCAATACACTACCAAGTGTTGCAGATCCCATAACCAGGACCTGACATAACATGGGCACAAGATGTTACCAGTACTACATCCCACCTGTATGATGTCAGGCTGTTATTGCTATCATATTCTGCAGTACAGTCTGCCTCCCATAGGAAATGTAATATGTGGAAGCCATCAACATCCCCAGGATACAGATACACAGACTAAAACTGTTAGAAACAAAAATGAAAACAAACTTCTACAAAAATGGCTCCAAAGCCGAAACTCTTCAAAACCACTAAGTTTATTTTAAGCGCTCAATAAACACGTTTTTTGCCAAATGATATAATCACCAACTCCAAAGCCAAACAAAAATCACTTTTAACCTGTATTTTATACCTAAATATATGCACCTACTAAATACATACATACTAATGCATGTATATATAAAAAAAATCTATTCGTATAATAATCTCCAAAAAGATGTACGTGTATAGCAATCTGAACAATTTCAGTTTTTGACAATAAAGTATATAAGTTCCAATTCATTTTATTACTGCTATTAATAATTTTTAGTTATTGTAGTATTTCATCTATTCAAACTTTTGAGCTTTAATAAACACATTAGGGAACACTTCTCATTCAGTCCTGGGTTCGTGTACGCATTAAGCCTAATTTGCCATAACAACTCCATTTTTTCTAATAGACCGAAGGGACCTTGATTTTGGAGTTGGTTTTTAATAACATATTCTTAATAATATGCTTTAATTAATTTAAATAAGTCATATGTAGTCTGGATCGTAGAATGGTTCATCAGTTTTAGCATTGTTTTATTGATGTATGGTTGTTGCTAATAATTTGTAATAAGGTAAAGTTTTGTATGAGTTATTTTAATATATAACTGTTTTAGAGCTTATTAAGGGTATATATGTTTAAGAATAAACTGTGTGATTACGTCATTTGGCGGGGAATTTATATATTGGGATTTTGAATGTCAACTGACAGTTTCTTTGCCTTTCTTTAACGATTTTTGTTGGATGAAAAACGTGTTTATTGAGTGTTTAAAATAAATTTAGTGGTTTCGAAGAGTTAAGGCTTTGGAGCGGTTTTTGCATACAGATAGACACATATATTTATATAAATATATATATGTATGTATAATATATATAAATATACGTGACTACACATACACACACAGTTATATGTACAGTAAGATACATAAGTAGAAGGTGCACACAATATGGAACAGCCACTATGCCTACAGTTAACCCCTGAACGACTGGACACTGTATGTGCCACCCATACAAATGACAATCGTTGCCTGCAACATATACCACAGAGAGGTCATAGGAAAAACACCACACACAGGTTTGCAGAAATGGAAAACCTTTAATCATGTACTATTCCAGTTCTATATGCCATGTCATATAGCTGTTCAGACACTGACAACCATATAAACAGAGTAGTGCAACTGTGAAACAGTTACACTAATACAGTCTGGAAAGGTTCACAACTGTTGCTGTCCAGGTCAAGCCCTTCAAATTGTACAATAGTGAAGACAAACTTGGCCAAAGGATACCAAACAATCAACAGTATGTAATGCAGGTGTATAGTTCAGCAGCCTCTATCTACACACTGTACAAACTCAGTAGGTGGTAAAGACATCATGTGACCATGTGGGTTGTAACTGCTACATAACAAGGCATAACTGACACCATCATGAACACACCAACAAACAAAACAGTCTGTATGGCAGGGGGCAGTAGGCTTGCATTAACCCAGTTCATGTAAGTAATGTAAATATAGGTGAAGTATATGGTACTGTACATCCAGATACCTTAAGGCAGCTCACCCCTGATACCTCCCATTTTGTAACAGCCTAGGTCATTTATGGTGCTAGACTCATTTATGCCCCTAGACTCAGTAATACAGGGCCATATACCACTGTTGCATACACTGACCTCTGGAGTGCATAAGAGCACACATGTATTGTGTAGGTGATGCCCACACATATATGGCCCCAGCCTCACCGTATGTGTGGTGGATACAACAGCAGTGGACTGATGGCAGCAATGGCAGTGTGATATACTCAGTCCACTACAAAACAACCACTGACAGCATAACATATGTGCAAAGCTTGGTATGTAGGTGGAGGACAGAGGCTGGAACATAGGCACATATGTGGACAACTGTTGCCATACACTAAACATGTATCCATGAATTACCATATAGGTAGCAGTACACTAAACACAGAAAGTGTGATAAGAGACTTAGGGACACAGGTGGACAGTGGTCTCACCTTCGATAACCACATCGCCACAACAGTCAGGAAATCCTTCTATGTGGCACACCTCATCACGAAGGGCTTTTCATCCAGAAAAAAGGAGGTCATTGTCCCACTGTACTCATCCCTCATTAGACCCATTATAGAATACAATGCCCCATTTGGTATGTACCTCTCAAGACATCTGCAACAACTGGAAAGGCCTCAGAAATACCTCACTAAAAGAATCACAGGCCTAAAGCAGATGCCCTATGCTGACCGCCTTGAAAAACTCCAGCTATACTCTGTTGCATATCGTCTACTCAGAGGCGATCTCTGCTTAACATACAAGGCCATGTCAAACCCAGAGCTGTTGGACATGCTACACTTAAAGAAATCCCAATCCCTCAGAGCTACACGCTCCAGGGATCTAAACCTTGTCATCACAATAAACAAAACATGCTGGAGGGATAGGTTCCTGACCCAGAGACTCCCCAGACTCTGGAATAGATTGCCCATACATGTCAAGCAGAGTGCCTCTTTGGACCTCTTCAAGAGGAACCTTGACGATTGGATGGGAGAAAGGAAATTCACCCCAGGGATCACGTCAGTCGCCCTGCTAGACAGGGGTCCAGGAAAGTAAATAATGTGGGAAGAAATAGCCAGGGAATTGTTATGGCTAGGCTTGTATAGGCCCTAGGGCTGATAGCCTAGTACCAACCTATGAACCTATAAGTTGCTGGTGTTACAGGACAGTCTGCAACATACCCTTAGTCAGGGAATTGAGAATAGAAACCAAAATGGATGTAGCCATGTACCAATAGCAGTCAACAAACACACTGCCAGTGTAATATCTGACACAGGACCTGTGTGGTGGACAGACCAGACATGATAGGCATAGCTCTGGCCAGCAAGAGGATAGGCCCACATTTGTGAGCTATGCAGACAGACTGCATTCCAAGGTAAACTAGTATGTACACACACACCATGTAACACTAGTGCTATACAAAGCATAACACAACTCTACTCACAGTCTGTCTGTAGTTCCTGATCCTCCTACAAATATGTGGCTGCCCTGAGTGTGCCGGTTCTCCTGTAAGAGGTATTGCTACCTGCTGTTGGTAACACTGATGCCCACACGCAGGAAGGATAAAGGGACCACACCCACATGATGTAGGTATTTATAGTGGGTGGTTGCCATGACAGTGGTAATTGGAAGTACTGCACATGTGTAATCATATATATATGGTTATCTGGATAAGTATATGTACATATATTTCCACCATATGTCCTGGCCATGGAGTGGAGCCCTACCCCAGCCCCTATAGTCCCAATATCGTAGTTGAAGGGGATGTCAGGTATGTATAGCAGGTATATTAGTAGACTATTGCTACTGTCATTGGGATTGTCTTCACAGACATGGTGTGTGTGTGGGAGGTCACATCTGCTTATAACGTGTGCCATTGGCTACTGTCAGACATCCTAAGCAGATCATTGTACAGTACCGCTGCTAGCAGGTAATGCCGCTGTGGATTGCAGCAGAGATATTGGCCAATATATGTGGAAATTCTGACACACACTGTACAGTCCAGAGGTATACACATAAGCCCTTAGTGAAAAACATGTGTACGATGCCTGACAATATGGATGTAGTCAGCTATGTAGATAGGTGTAACACATAACGACTGGTATACATTTGCCACCATAGGTTATGCATTCACAAGCCCCTGTCTGGCCTGACACATAATGACCGCTGGTACAGGGGTGCCATGGCCACATACTACCCACTAGATATTGACATACATCTGTACAGCATCCCACTGCTCTGTCTGATATACATGGCTGTTAAGAGAGGCCCAGCAGCACTACATCTGGCAAGTATCTGCACATGACATCTCACTAGGTAAGTATACTAAGGTGCTAGGCATGTAACAATGCACTGTGCGGGCATCTCCTATGGGGGAATGCACATGTACCTGCATATATAGCAGGCTCAACAGGCATGTCACAGCATAGGGTAAGATACACCTGTGTAAAAGTGCATGACCACAACCAATGTGAACACAGCCACAGCCACATATGGTAAGCTAGCATAATATTACAGTATATGGACTATCTGTTCTACACCATCTTCATGTGCCACTCACAGACTGACCCTGCATATACTGGGCTGCTAAACAGTTTGGTCTGATGGCTGTCTGTGGTATGGGACACGTGTGTGTGGCCCTACAAACATGTATGCCAATACAGTACCATACAGTACAGCAGCATGTAACATTAGATAGGAGGGGAACTAGAACAATGACATCTACCACAGTCTGTACACAGGCTAAAGCACATATTAACAATACACACACTGTTGACATTCACCATCACTTCACAGACCTCAGTACTGTACAAACATCCACAGAATGTCCAGGTTATGTCATGAAATATAACCCCTACTATACATAACATGTGTAGCAGTCGGATATATTACTGGATTATCAGATATGATGATACTAATTATGGTGTACAGCACATATGCACCACTTCATGCATGACATATGTACAAAGGTTGACAGAGGTGTGGCTGGAAGCACATACACAGGGTCAATATTGACATGTTGCTGTGATAACAGCATACATTTACTGTTGTAACAAGGTTTGTTGCAACATATGTCCTATGAGGGATACGACGTCAGTAACTTTCATGGCTTTCACCATCTATAGACTGCAATCCTCACACTACCTTCTGCAGTCCACAGATAGATGTTCCATGGGTAACACATGAAACCAAAGACACAACACTGCCCAGTCTGCAGATGACCCTGCAGATGGGGATTCCCCATAAACATGGAACTGACATGGCAGTTATTGAGACATGTACAACAGTCATATCCACACAAACACTGTTAAACCAACATTACTCCAAATGCAGTTTAGCAGCACTTACAGTATGTAGTCAGGTCAGGCACATCCCCCTCCTGTTTGTTGCCCTCTTTCCACAGTATATGTTGTTAGAGGTAAATCCCAAATCCATCTGAGATGCTGTTTGCCAAACGACAGATCTAGATCCTGCTCACAGTGAATGAAAAGGGCCAACACCACCATGATGTTCCTAGATATTGGAGTGTGTTTTCATGCAACTGGCTATGGGAATGTTACCACAGATGTGCTGTTTCACATGCAATCAGCTAGGGGAGGGCTGCAATTCATGCAGAGGCCATCAGCTGATCATGAGCATCATTTAAAATACACATGCTGCTGCCAAAGCAAAGCAGGTGTAGGTCTCCACATCCACCAGAGAAGGGGTGGGAAAGGCAGACAGAGGCAAAGACATATCAGGGAGGGGTGGGAAAGTAAAACTGAAGCATGCTTGTGTCACACACTTAGCAGTACAGGGTATCAAACCCCTGACAACTATGTAGTGCTATCACAGTTCAATGCAGTTTCTGGATGAGCCACATGGGTTACCTGTTGTGGAGCACTCAGAACATATATGTGTTGGTGAGTGACATTTGCAACAGGGATATGGTAGTTATACAGTAGGTGATGTACATGTGCCTGTCCGCATGAACAGGTGCCAGTGTCAACACAGCCACACTCTCACAGGGACACACACACACATTGACACACTTGGCAGGGCCAGGAGTACAACTCATCAGTAGTGGGATTGCCACAACACATCACTGTGCAGGTTTCAGATGCACCACACGAGTCATACGAGGGTTGTATGGGTAAAGGGTATGGGGAGGTTTCTGACATCAGACAGCATGCTTCAGTATGCCCATGGGGGTTGCAGGAGTGTGGATGTGAACATACACACCATACAACACACATAGAACCACAGAGGGTGGCAATACTGTCATGCATGGGTGCATGTTTGTACAGGTGTGTGGTGGTCGACTGTGCCAGATGGCTGTACAAGGCTAGGCAATGGGTATACCTTGGCATCAGGCCACATGACAATGGTCTGCATTGTGGCTCAGGGCTACAGTGTCTGCATTTGCCCACACAGGTGGGTATTGTATCCACCATCCAGTCACTTAGGTGACTATTGTGTGTGGCCAGTGCTGTGCATCGATTGCCATGTATGTGTTCCTTAGTCCATGACATGGACGGTGTCTGGGATGTGCACACCTCCCACATGCATGTACAGTGCCATGTGGAACTGTACCTGGGGTGTCTGGCCCATGTTGTGAAAACCGATTATCATCAGATGTGCCAGTCTTGCCCACCTGTGACAGGAACTGGTAATGGCCAGCAGGTTTAACCTGCACCTACATTGAGAGCATGCTAACAACATTCCCTGGTGTCAGTGGCATCTGTCCATACAGGGCATGTTGTCAGTCATAGTATGTCCGTTGTGGGTCACGTGATGACACCTCAGGCGGTGCAGGTGTCCATTGGGGAACAGGGGGGAGGTGCACTGCCTACACGTATGTGCATATTGGACAGATGGACAGGGTGACATGCCCTCTGTAGCCAACTGCTATCACTCCATAGTTACTATCAGTGGCTAATATGCAGTGTACTACCCACATATTAGCTGTTGCCTAGGTATGTGTGTGTATGAGACATGGATTGGGAGTGTGCTCTGGGTAATACTGGGGTTGCTAACTGTGATTGCCTGGCCTTGATGTCACATGTATGGGTATGCCTTTGCACCCCAGCCTCTCAGCAATTTCACATCTGTTATCCCTGTACAGTGGACATTGTGATATATAGTAGGGCCACCATATAAGAAATATTCAAAATCCACTCCACATTAGCTGCATACTCTCAACCACCTCTACACAGGATACAAGTTACAAACACACATGCATACCTGTCATGTCTGGGAGTAGAACCCCTACTTAACTAGTTTATTACACTACAGCATTATGCAGTTATAGTACATGCCACAGACACTACTGGAGTATTCCTTCCCCAAAGGTATATTTCACAATGACTGACATCAGAAGGATTGCCAAAGTAGGGCATTTGAAATTTACTGCGATTGACTAGCCTAAAATGCATTGTTCCCTACACAGACACTGACACACACAAAACATCCACAACCGACATGTGTGGGTGTAGAACCCCTAACAGAGGTCTATATCACACTACAGCATGGAGCTTTTATAGGATGCACATTGGGGATTGCTAAAGAACTCCTTCCCCAAAGCTGTATTTCACAATGAATGACATCAGCAGGATTACCAAAGTAGGGCATTTGAAATGTACTGTGTGTGAGTAGCGTAAAATGTATTGCTCCCTACACAGTGACACACACAAAACATCCAGAACTGCCATGGGTAGGGATGGAACCCTACCATGGTTCTAATTCACACTACAGCAGTACACAGTTACAGGACGCGCTACAGAGATTACTGAGTTTCAACTTTCCTAGAGGTGTATTTCTAAGTGGGTAACATCAGCAGCCTTGCCAAAGTTGGTATATGAATTTTAAGGGGTGTGCGTACCCTAAAAAGCATTGCGCTGTACATACACAGGGTCTGACAGACACACACATTTGCCATGTTTGGGATTAGAACACCTACCTAACTATTTTATCACACTACAACAGTACACAGTTGCAGGAAGTGCTACAGAGATCACTGGGCTACACCTTTCTCAGAGGTGTATTTCTAGGTGGGTGACATCAGCAGCCTTGCCACAGTTGTGTATATGAATTGTAAGGAGTGTGAGTGCCCTAAAAAGCATTGCTCTCTATACAGTCAGACACGCACACAAACACAGTTGCCAAGTCTGGGGTTTGACCTCCTATCTAACTACTTAATCACACTACAGCAGTACGCAGTTATAGGATGTGCTACAGAGATTACTGGGCTACACTCTTCCCAGAGGTGTATTTCTAGGTGGGTGACATCAGCAGTCTTGCCAAAGTTGGGTGTATGAATTGTAAGGGATGTGAGTACCCTAAAAAGCATTGCTCTCTACACAGTCAGAGACAAACATGCATGCACACAAACAGCAAGTCTGGGGTTTGATCTCCTACCTAAGTACTTTATCACACTATAGCAGTATGCAGTTACAGGACATGCTATGGAGATTACTGGGCTGTAACCTTCCCAGATGTGTATTTCTAGGTGGGTGACATCAGCAGCCTTGCCAAAGTTGAGTACATGAATTGTAAGGAGTGTGAGTAGCCTAAAAAGCATTGCTCTCTACACAGTCAGACAGACATGCACACAAACAGACGCAGACAGAAACTCACAGTTGCTAAGTTGGGCGTTAGAACTCCTACCTAACTAGTTTATCACACTACAGCAGTACGCAGTTATGGGATGCAGCACAGAGATTACTGGGCTACAATTCTCCCAAAGGTGTATTTCACATTGGATGACCTCAGCAGGCTTGTCATAGTAGGGCTATGGGAAGGACGATGTATGCATGGGCCATAACTCATTCATCTAGGGGTTGACACGCCACATGTGGCCACACACGGGGTTATATGTCACAGGTATGTGTATACAGCTACTAGATGACTACTTCTTTGTACAGTCATGTTGCACAGCTGGCACGTGCACCACATAGCCTGTGATGCTGACAGGTACTGGTTGCTAGTATCTGCACTGAGTGACATCTGCACCTCATATGTTTGGGGCCCCTTGGCTGTGTGCTGGGTGGGATAGGCCTGCATGGCACCTTGCCACGGTGACCCTCTTCCACACATCTATGTCCATCTACCTTTGGCTTATTATAGTGTGTTGCCCTTACATATATGTCTGTATTCCTATCCACTGTGTGTGCAAGGCGTGAGTGGTGTATACTGACAAGTGTCTGCACTAACAACTGCAACTGCCAGATATGACTGGTCCACTGGTGTTTGCAGACATGGCCGTCATGTGTTGGTGTGTGAGCATGCCCAGTATGACCTTTCAGTATGTTGTTGACTGACATTGCAAGTGTATGAGCGTGCCCAGTATGGCCATCTGTATTGCATGTGTGGATCAAGTCCAGGTAGTTTGTACCGACAGGTAGCATGCTGTGTCTGCAGGGTATCCATCAATCATTTGGCATTGACCGTTGCTACATTTCTGCATAGCGGGGGGGAGGGACACCTGACTATTTCTAAATTTCTACACGGGGGGGGGCACACCTGACTGTTATTATATTTCTGTGTAGGATGGGGGGCACATCTGACACTTGTACACATTTGCTAGGACTGTATTATTATGTCAAGTACTCTATTTCAGTCTGTAGTCTTACCTATCATGCTGGTTACAGGCATACCAGTGTACTACAGTTCTTAGCTTTTAATTACCTACATATCAGATTTTGACTCTCTAGCCTTCACAACTGACATCCCACTGTCTGCCCTGTTGTAATCTGTCTGTGTAGGCCTGGGGGCAGGTTACCCATAGCCCTCATTCAGAGGCCATAGTACAGCATTTGTTTGTCTACACCTGTCCTGCTTGCTGTGACTGTTGTTGGGTATGTGACCCCCCCTCCTGACTGGCATATGTGAGTCACTTACCTTGTGGGTGTCCCAGTATTGAGGGTGGTGCTGCAGGGCTGCCTATGTCAGATGCACATAGTACACTCCATGCACATGGTTAGGCACAGGTAGTGTAATGTTTGGAATTCCTTTTACTGTATGTAAGAGTCAGAGAGAGAGAGGTTATTCCCTGGGTCCCTCCCATGTCAGTGTATGTGCTATGCGTTGCTTCTTTGCCAAGGGCAGGGCATACTGGGCACGCCTTCTTCTGCCTACTGGGGCAGGCTCAGCTTGTTCCAACTTCGTGTCACTATGTGCCTATGCAGGTCTTGGCAATGGTGTGGGGCTGTGTGCCCCTGCCCAATGCTGTTCCTGCTGCAGCTGTTTCCGCAGGATCATATTGTGCAGCATGGCACATATAAGAACAATTTGGGTACATGTAGTTGGTGAGTACTGCAAGGCTCCACCGGATGTGTCCAGGCACTGGAACCATGACTTGAGCATCCCAAACACACACTCAATTTATTTATTTATTTATATTTGTTGACTGGAAGTGTCCGACTGGACGTAGGTCCATTTTCAGTGGATGCCCGGGGAGAAAAGCTCCACAGTTAAAATAAACAGACAGTAGTTACATTGGATTACATAGTGATTAACAATTTACATAGCAATTACAACATATTTACAGATGAAGAACATAGTACATCAGTAGACAACTAGAATCTTTATCTGTGAAGTACATAACAGACATTAACAAATGTTACAAAAAGAAGTTCCTGCTGTATAATAAGTACTAGGCTTATGAGCATCTGAGCTTGCTATAATAAAGGTAGTTAGTGGTGTGGAAAGAAAGGTAGTGGTTGGATGGGGTGGGTGATATTCCAGTGGGAGTTGCAAGGGCATAGCCAGCATGTTTTTTAGGTGCACTTTTAGTAAAGTTTTGAAGTGGGTGCATGATGTTATGGAGGTAATTGTGGGTGAGAGGGAGTTCCATAATTTGGCTGTGGTGCAAGAGAATAGTGCTTCACCAGCAGAGTTATTGGCTTTAGTGATCTGCAAGTGATTTTTGTTGCTGGATCTTAGTGGTCTGGTGGTGCGATAGGGTTGGAGTAGATTCCGGAGGGATGGGACATTTAGTGGATGGTTTACTAGTTTGTGGGTGAGTGAGAGTTGATACCATTGAAGGAGGAGAGGGAGTTCAAGCCAGCCCAGTTCAGCAAGTGAGAGACAGTGGTGACTACAGTAGGATGCCCCTGTGGTGAATTTGGCGATTTTGTTGTAGCAGGTCTCTAGCTTCTTTAGACTGCATTGCCTTAGGTTGGTATATACTGGAGAGGCATAAAGTAGGGTAGAGATAAGGTGGGAATTTGCTATTGAAATCTTTGCTGCTTTGGTGATAAGTTGCTTATTTCTGTATAACGCTCTTAGTTTTTTGTGGACTTTTTTTTATGGTCATGGATATGTGAATGTCAAATTTTAGTTTGTCTATTTCCACTACTAGCAATTTGGTGTGTTCAGTTGGGTATATAGTGGTGTCTTTTGCTGTGATGTTAAAGTTAGAGTTGTTTTGAGTATGTTTGGTGGGTTAGAAGATGAGTAGTTTAGTTTTGTTTGGGTTGAGTATTAATTGGGCATTGGATAACCAAGTTTCAACAGAGGAAAAAGCTTCCTGTGTGACTTTTTGCAGTTTGGGTAGGGACTGGGCTGAGCAGATAGTTGACTCATCTGTGTATTGTGTGTGTGCTATGTTTGGTGGCAGAGGCTAGATTATTGGTGAAAACAGAGAAGAGTAGGGGTCCAAGGATGGATCCTTGTGGAACCCTTATGGAGACAAGTAGTTGGGGAGATATGTCATTCTGCCATACGGCATTGTTGGCGGTCAGACAGGTAACTCTGAAACAAGTTGGTGACTGATTGTGAGAAGGATAGGTTATTGAGGACAGAGATAAGTTGTTTGTGTGGGACCATGTCAAATGCTTTTGATAGGTCTAGGAAAGTAGCAGAGGAGAGATAGCCATTGTCTTTATGCTGAAGGATAGTGTTAGTAAAGGAGAGTAAGGCAGTGGTGGTGCTTTGGTTTGGTCGGAAACCATGCTGACTATTGGAAAGGAGGTTGTTAGTAAGGAGGTAGTCTGAGACCTGAGAGTGTATGCATCTCTCTAGTATTTTGGGGAGTGGAGAGAGAATAGCTATGGGGCGGTAATTGGTTAGTTCTGTGGAGGGGAATTATATGTGATACTTTCCACAGTGTGGGAACATAACTTTCTGACAGAGATCGGTTAATCAAGATGGATACTAGGTAGGCCAGAGCATCAGCTGCGAGTTGTAGGTATTCACTTGGGAGGTTGTCTGCTGCTAATTTGGTGGGCTTAAGTTTAGTTAAGAGTTTTTTTATGTTGGAGGTAGGTACAGGAGAAAAAGAGAAGGCAGTGGGGAGATTACTAGTTGAAGGTGTGGGTTGGAGGGGAGGGGGGTTGTGTTGTTTAGCTAGTGATAGTATGGTTTGTGTGAAGTGTGTGTAGAATGAGGTAGCAATATTTTCTGAGAAGTGAGGGATGTTAGGAGGAGGGGTACTGACTTTACCTGGGTGGAGGATGGAGTTTATGGAGGACCAGAATTGTTTGGGGCTGTGTTGGGAGGAGTCTAGGGCAGAATGGTAGTATTGGAATTTGTCCTGTTTTATTAGCTTTTTGACTCTATTGCATAGTTATAGGAATTTGTCTAGTTGAGGGGGTTTTGGTTTTGTGCTAGTGCTCCCAGGCTTTATCCCTATTTTTCATTTCTGACTTAGTAGTTTTCTGTAGCCATGGGGAGGGTTGTGCTTTGATTCTGGAAAGTCTTATGGGGGCATGGTAATTAAGGATGCTCAGGAAGTTAGTATTAAAAAAATTCAACTGCGTCATCAAGACTGAGGTACTTTAGAGGATGCCAGTTACATTCTTTGAGGGATGAGATGAATGTGAGTGGGTTAAAGTTTAGTTTTTTACGTATTTGAAGGTATTTACGTATTTGACGGTAGATGACAGGTTTAGCTTGGTATAGGTATTTTTTGAGTATGTTGGGGAGTGATCACTGAGGCTATCTGATAAGCAGCCTTTTATATATGACTGGGGGCTCTTACTGACTAGTATCCAATCCAGGGTAGTGTGCTTGCTGGAGTTTTTATTTATCCTGGTTGGCGACTGGACTAGTTGGGTGAAGCCATGAAGGTTTACATGATGGGTTGGATGGTTACCAGAACAGGATTGCCAGTCAATATTGAAATCACTTAAAATGATAGTTTCTTGGGGGAAATGGTGGGTAGACCAGCTGAGGAGGTTTTCTAGTGGAGGGATGTTTTGGCCAGGTGGGAAGTAGCATCCAATTATGTTGATGGTTTTGTTTTGGTTTATTTTGAGGTTGATATATATTATTTCTTCATTGCCTATTTGTGGAGCTGATGATTTTAAGATCTGGATGTTTAGATGCTGTTTAAATATTATAGCTACACTGCCTTCTTTCTTGTTTAGCTGGTCTGCTGTTAGTATGCCATAACCGTTAGGGAGTATTTGCTCACTGGTAATGTGAGGTTTTAGCCAGGTTTCTGTTAGGATGACTATATCTGGGGAGTACAAGTCTATGGTGGCATGGAGTTCATGGACTTTGTTGGATATACTTCTAATATTTAGGCTTAGTAGAAGGATGTCACTTGGCTTTCTATTGGCTGTAATATGGGAGAAGTTGTGGTTTCTAGTCTGAGTATGAGGATTGGGGTTGGAGATGGTAGGGCCAGGGTTGGGGTGGATATCTCCACTTAGGGCTAGTTTTGATATGCATGAGGTTATTAGTTTTCTCAGTTTTTGAATGTGTTTGTTTATAAAGGAAACTTTATGATTGTGCTCTGTGGGTAATAGGTATGGTGGGAGGGTTACTATGTTAAGTTGTAGGGATGCTTTATGTTTGAGTAATATAGTTGGTAGAATATGTAGGGGGTGCATAGGGATGGTTCTTGAGTTGGTGGGAGGGGAGCTGAGTGAGGGTGATACATGAGTGGAGGTGTGAGTAGTAGTACAGTGGTAGTGGTTGAGTGGGGGAATGATGGAGAATTGGTAGGATGTAAGATATGCAAGAGGAGTGCATGTAGTGAGCATAGGTAAGGTATGCTTGTACATGTTAGTTGAGGAGGTGTGATAGTAGTGGGAAGATGGAGGAGGTAGTGTTGGGTTAGCGCTGTGGTTGGATATTGGAAAGATGGGAGGGGTTTGTGAGTGTAATAAAGATGGGACCGCTGGGGGCGGGAGGTAATAGGGGGCAGGGTGGGGAGCGAAGCGGGTAGAGACTCTGTTAGTTGCTCTTATGAGGGGGCTGGAAACAATCAGGTAACAGAGTTAACTGCTAAATGAAATATGATAGTGACAAGGGTGGTTGTAGTTTTAAAAATGGTGCCTGCCACAGGTAATATTTATTAACTTTGGGATTGTCTTAAGGTAATAAACAGGGAAAGGGGTTGGGAGAACAAGGGTGTGAGTAGGCAGTTCTTTGTACTGCTGCTAATGAGCCAAAGCAAAGACAAGTTTGTGTTTAAGAAACAATCACAGTTGACCAAGGACTGCTCTGAAACTGTAAGTCATTTCTTAACCATTTCTCAGGTGGAAAAACAGGATAACCTTGTATCAGTAGGCTACTGTGGTCTCAGTTTACATTAACAAACACACAGTATTGATCAGTTATGGATACTATTTGCTAACAGAAGGGAATAAGAGAGAAAGTGGAAGATGTGTGCGTATGTGTGGGCTGCTTACAGGCCAAAGCAGAGTGCTCTCCAGGGGAAAATGAATATTGGCTCAAACAGGTAGACACATACTCAAAGTTAACTTTAGTTGTTTGCAGACAGTTCAGACCCGGACTACACTTTTCTTATAAGAATGATAAAGGTGGTACCACAGTTGTATACTTAAGAGTGGTGTTAGGTCTAGAAAAGAAGAGTACAGAGAGGAGTAAGCACTTTGAGATGGTAAAGAATATTATAAAGATTACAAAAAACAAACTGAGCAAATAGCTACTGTATGCAGGAAAATATGTCTTGAACCAACTACTAGTATATGCAGATACTGAGCCAATTGGAAAAACATCTGTTAGAAGAAACCTCAAGACAGTTATGCAGTCACAGATAAAAAATATAGCGAGCAACACTCTGTCGAGGTTGTCTAATGTGATTCTATCCACAAGTAACTGCACAATTATATAGAAATAATTAGACACCAGTATGAGCTGTCTACACACAACACAATTACATGATTAACATTAGCTAACAAGGTGCAGCTATGCAAATAGACCATACTATTATACTAAAAACAACTTGGTGCAGACAAAATGCTAGCATGGCATATTAACTTCCAATAATAAAGCATAAATCATATTAGATGTCTAACACAATTCAACATAAACATATACAGTTGTAAAATGTCTAACACAATTCAACATAAATAGGCATTTACAGTTGGAAAACACTTACTGGAGAGACACTGAGCTCCTCATGGTGCCTGTAGCAGAGTGGATTGTAGTTTTAAAAATGGTGCCTGCCACCTGTAATATTTATTAACTTTGGGATTGTCTTAAGGTAATAAACAGGGAAGGAGGTTGGGAGAACAAGGGTGTGAGTAGGCAGTTCTTTGTACTGCTGCTAATGAGCCAAAGCAAAGACAAGTTTGTGTTTAAGAAACAATCATAATTGACCAAGGACTGCTCTGAAACTGTAAGTCATTTCTTAACCATTTCTCAGGTGGAAAAACAGGATAACCTTGTATCAGTAGGCTACTGTGGTCTCAGTTTACATTAACAAACACACATTATTGATCAGTTATGGATACTATTTGCTAACAGAAGGGAATAAGAGAAAAAGTGGAAGATGTGTGTGTGTGTGTGTGTGTGTGTGTGTGTGTGTGTGTGTGTGTGTGTGTGTGTGTGTGTGTGTGTGTGTGTGTGTGTGTGTGTGGGCTGCTTACAGGCCAAAGCAGAGTGCTCTCCAGGGGAAAATGAATATTGGCTCAAACAGGTAGACACATACTCAAGTTAATGTTAGCTGTTTGCAGACAGTTCAGACCCAGACTGCGCTTTTCTTATAAGAATGATAAAGGTGGTAAAGCAGTTGAATACTTAAGAGTGGTGTTAGATTCAAAGTTAATTTGATTCTATTGAGCTATTGTGATTCTTATTTGTGTGTGTGCCTCATTACGGAGTTTTTGTTCATGTGTATTTGCATTTCTGATGGGTGTCATCAGCCATGGCTACAGTGCGTATCCAGCATCTCCCACTAGGTGACCATGTGGGATATCCCCATTGGCAAATCTCAGGTACAGCTGCGTCATATGCCAGATGTAGGAATCGAGATAGCTTCCAGGGCAGCCAACACACATGTTCATTATTATGCCCTGGGCAGTGCACACAACCTGGCAGTTGATGGAGGGGAAGCCCTTGCGGTTAATGTAGACCCTACCCCACTCACCAGGTGGTGGTTTGATGCATATGTGTGTGCAGTCTATTGCACCCACTACCTCAGCGTATTCTGCTATTTGGTGGAAGAGACGCATATTGCTGGCCAACGCCTCACAGGTAATGGGGAAATATATGTGCTGACATGGCATCCAGGAACTGGTGGAGTACCCTAGATGCTGATGCCTGTGAAATCCCCATCATATCCCCAGTTGGCCTTTGGAAGGTACTTGTAGCTAGTATTCTTAGGCCTATACATACCTTGGTATCCACTGGGATGGGTTCCCCTCTGTTAATTCTGTGTGTGAGGCGTGGACGGCACAGTTCAGAAGTTTGCTGTAGGAGGTCCCTGTCCACCCTATAGTGCTCCACTATCTCCAGCTCATGTAGCTCTTGGTAGGCTACCCTGGGTCTGTACACTCTTCTCCGTCTCCTCACTGTGGGTTGTTTGGCACCATTCACATCATCACCACCCTCAGCCTCTTCCACAGGTTGTATGATAGCTATTGCAGCCCCTAACATTTTGCTTTTGTGAGTGTTAAAAGTTCCCTGCTTGTTTGCACCGGTGGTGTAGAGTGTGGGAAACACCAGAGTGGTAGGTGTTTGCATAGTTTATAGTAGTGTTTTGGGATGGGCTGGTCTGCTGCCTGTGTAATTGGCTGGTTCTGATACGTTTCACCTGCCAGCTAAGCTAGTACTCCTTGATTACCTTCATACTGCTGTTTTCCCTTCCCGTTGCCCTTCTGTTTAAGCCCGGAGGTGCACCTCGCAAAATACTCAAATGTGCACACTGCTGCTATTTCCTGGTTTAGCTTCTTTTTTCTTCCTGTAAAACCCAGTGTGCGGCACACACACCCGCTTACACTTTGTAAAGAGTGGTAGGCAGATTTCGTCACACCCCCTAGCTTAGCTTTGCCAAGCTAGGAGCAAACCCAAGCCACAGACTGGTATGCCTGACACACCCACCCATAATGTCACCTACCTCCTAGTCTTGCACTCAGCTATTCCTACTCTTACACTGTTGGGACCTGCCTCACATACTAGGGAAAACTGGGATTCACTATCCTTCCCCTCATTTGCATAGGATTGCCTGCTAATGCATAGTTACATGTGTCACACTTAGCCTCCCCGCTTAGCAACCACTATTCACTGGCCAGGTTGTCTTTTGCCTGCCATCGACTTGCATGGCAGAATACTGATTTTAGGTAGAATGCTTGTTTTAGGTTTATTTTCCCACCGATCCCATTTGCGCGCCGCTGCCCTATGCTTAAACAGCCAAGATTGGCAAAAATAAAATAAAAGTTGAATTTTTTACTTTTTGTATTGTTTGTAATGCCAGTTGCCTTATACTTGGCCATTGGCATGCTTCTTCAATGATATGCAGCCTTTATTTGGTGCTGTCATGTCTCCGTTTTGGATTTTGCAGAAATGTACTCGGTTACTAACCGAATGCATTTCTGCAGATTACGCTAGCCCTGCATGGACTGATTCCAGCTTTCTGGATAGCAGATTTACCTCATTTGCATGGTTTTCACCTGCAAATGGGGTAATTTGCATACAGGGGCTGGGAATGTGCAGGACTAGTGCAAGAGCGCTTGTGCACGTCAGACAAGCATGTACGTGGATCGCTCAGCCGCCATATTGCCAATATTACCTCTTACACTAATCATGCATGCCATGCAAGGCTTGCTGAATACGGGGGATGGTTTGAGATTACATTCTAAATTTACTGTAGCGGTGGCCTTATTTAGTGAGTGTCTAAATTTGGAGGTTAATTTCTTTACTAGGGTATTAGCAATGCCATTTGGTTCACAGTATATTGTACCAGACTTCTAGGCACTGTAATCTTAAGAGGGTAGGCTGTATCAGTGAACAAAAAGAATGGTGCAACACATTTCAGCAACCACAATCCAATGGAAAAATCACATAGATTACAGAAGAAACCACAGGTAAACATCTAAACTAATCAAGTTGATCAACCTCTCTTTTCTACCATTTAGGTTCCTATGTAAAATACAAAAGAACAAAAAACACTAATAAAAAATAATAAAATAGAGCATACCACATACTGCAGAACTCCACTTTAATAAAAGTTTAGCACTTTCGTCAGAACTGTTTCCAAATTCTTCAGCACACCAGCTTACAACAATAAAATGATACATACATCACAGTCACATGATACTAAAGACGCTCCCATCTATACAGAATTTAAAAATGTAGTCTTCCAAAAAAAAACATATTTTTACATAGTTCAAACCCTTGCTCATTACAAAGACATTTAAATAAAATATGTGTATAAAAACACATACCTACTAAAATCACAGAAAAAGCAGCATTGTGGTAGCTAAAAAAGCACTTCTAAAAAAACCCCACATTCAGCCTTCAATTTCAGAACACTACTGATTGAGACAGACTCATTTAGCCCAGGGAGCTACAATGCATTACTCCTGAGTTGCCAAATCAACTCTTTATATTCTAGAAGCAATTCATGAGGTCCACCCCTTTGATCAAAGCCTACTTTTTCTATGGAGGTGCATTTAAAAGAATGTGTGAGATTTTTACTCACATGTTTTTCAAGAGCATTTCTTTCATCATTTTTGCTGGTAGATCCTACTTTTAAATTTATTTTTAGTCTTACCAATGTAAAAGGACAAACACTGTTGACACTCAGCAAAATAAATGACATTATTCCTCTGAGAGTTCAACTTCTGACAAAATTTATAAACTCCCCATCTGGGTATACAAATCTCTGCACCTTCTTTTACATACCTACATTGGTTACAGTGTCCGCATTTTGACATGCGGCCAATGTGACGTTTCTTTTGTCTTTCAAGTATGGTTATAAAGCGTAGGTTTTTCTTATGGACCACTACAGGATTCTTCCCCATTTTCTCCACATACTCACTATCAGCCCTGAAAAGATCCCACTTGTGTTGTATTATGCTCTTAATACTATCAAAATGTAAATTGTATGATAATATTAGGGCTCTTTGAAAATTGACTGTCTCTCTTACTATTCAAAGTTACTAAATCACCATTTGTCCCAAGTAATGGCTTAAAATACTTCCTAACTTTTCTTGATGACCTCCCAAAAATAGTTCTCCAGGAATACAACAGGGTACCCTCTGTTGACATGTTTGTCCTAAAATATTAAACATTGTTCACTAAAGGTAGAGTCATTACTCACCATACGGGTGAGTCTGACCATCTGGCCTTTGACCAGAGACTTGTTTTGATAGAGCGGATGGTGGATTTTAAAGGGAAGTAGTGAATTAGAGTAAGTAGCTTTTCTATATATATTAGAGTCAAACCTACCTTCATCTCTGTTCTTTAAGATGATCACATCCAGATAGACATTTTCTTCACCTCTTTCCATGGTAAACTTAAAAAACAATGTACTACTATTCAAGTGTACAAAAAATTCATTGTTTTCCCTGCCACCTTTCCAAAAAATAACAATGTAATCTGTAAAGTGTCCAACAATTACTAAACTCAGAGATGAAGACATATTGACTTTCCCATTGGGCAAGGATTATGTTGGAAAACATGGGCACACAAATTAAAGCCATTGCCACTCCTTTTAGTTGTTGAAACAACTGGTTTTCAAAAATTATGAAGTTGTTTTCTAAAACAAGCTTCACTGAGGTGGATAATGGTCAGTGCTTTGTTGTGGTCTACACTGGGGTGGTATCATAAAAACTCATAAAACATATCCAGCCCTTCAGAGTGTGGAATAACAGAATAAAAATAACATACATCAATAGTGACAAATAATAGTTCTTCAGAGTATAAATTATTTGAAACTTTTGATAAAAAGTCCCAAGAGTCCCTAAGAATATATTTATGTTCACTGAGGAGATTCTTAATGTTCACAGCTATGCATTTAGCTAAAGGCAGGGTTTTTGAGGCCTTTGCATCAACAATGGACCTCAATTGGGGGGGGGGGGGGGTTCTAGACTCTTGTGAGTCTTGGGTATGCCAAAAATGGTGGGGATACAACGGCAGGATACCATCAGAAATTCGAGATCACTCCACTAATCTGACTATTCAACATCAAATCTTCTAGTGCAAGGTCACTTCTATGGTATGAAATATTCATTTCATTAACCAAAACTTCTTCTTCATAGGTATCAGTGTACAGTATAAATAAAATTCTTCAAATATATTTTTGTTCACATCCATAACCACTAGGGCCCCAACTTTGTCAGGTTTCATTACCCTGACCTGATGCATGCCACTGCTATCCTTTAATAAAGTTCTTTCTTCCTGTGTTAAATTATGGTGAATATAAACTCCATTAATCTCTCCTACCTTTTTCCTGATATCATTTTCACACATTCTCTCGAATATGTTAATCAAAGGATGCAGGGGTGGATTGAAAGTACTGGGTGTCTTACATACTGTGTTCACATTTAAATTAAGATGTTCCTGTGGTCCTTGAAGGAAATACAGAACCAAATTCAACTTTTTCACAAATAATTTAAGTTGTAGTAAGGATTCAGCAATACTAGCCTATCTAGAGGGGTCCAAACATTAACCCTTTATCAAATATGTCAGCCCATTCAGATGTTACTTGGGCAGAATTGTAATTAAATATTTTAAAGTCCCCTAGTTTATTCTTGACAAGTTTGCATCTAGATGTATTATTCACCACCTGTACCTACCTTTCCCTCTCCCCCTGCCATTCCTTGGGGGAACTTCCTTTGTGTACTATGGTGTCTGGGAATAATTCCCATTGTTGTTCCCCTGCCAGCCCTGTTGTTGTCTCTTCCTCTGATTCATCAGTCTCTCGGACCTCCTCAGAGGCTGCACTTCTAAAGGGCTGTTAGGTTCGACATCAGTTTCATCCGCAACCTCACTGTTGGCATCTGAATTATTAACCTGGTTAACATAGTTATTGTTCCTATTCTGCCCCCGTGGTGGGTGTGGGTATGCCTTCCCAGACTCATAGTCCAATTTATCTCTAAGTAGCTTTTTTACTTTTCTGTCTTTTAACATCACCATTTGGCCTTCTATATCTCTAAACACTTTAGTGTACTCAGAACTTTTAAACTGAAATAATAAATTATTTCTAATATTACTATCAAGAGTCTCAATGTTCTTTTTAAGTTCAACTATTTTCTTTTCGTTGTGTTTAATTAAAATGCTAAGCGGTTCACATCCTTGTTTGTTAAAAAGTTTGAGCAACTCACAATGTAATTCTGATCCTTGTGCAAGTCCTGTCGGGTATTTCCAATTTTGGAGCTCTTTTGGCACTTGCTGTCTCTTATAACACTCCTCCAAATAAGAAATTTCAAGCTGTAATTTATGTAATTGAAATGTTTTATCCTTAGCTGCTCTTATCTGCTTATCCAAGCTGCCATAGTAAACTTCACTCGCTGCCACACTAAATGAGAATTCTCTCTGCTCCAACCATTACGTAAAGAAAATGTTTCATTCCGTCTTTCCTCATTGGCCAGTGAGATGCTGGCTCTATCATTGCCATGGAAACCAGGAAGTGAATTACCTGAAGTCCTTAAACTCCCTCTGTTCTCTGAGCTGGAGTTAAGTCATATTCAAATTTTTGTGTGGAAAGAACTGCTCCACTTACTCGATTAAGTGAACGAAGCTGAAAACAAGCAAGGTTTTCTTCCATACACTGTGTCACCACCTGGATAAGTGCTAACAGATTCCCAATGCTTGTAGAAAGTCCATGACATATACAACTGGAGTAACTGTGAACGTTCCCACTCTCACTCATAACTTCCACCAGGAAAAACACAAAAGAACAAAAAACACTAATAAAAAATAATAAAATAGAAAGGACCACATACTGCAGAACTCTGTCTTTAGTATCATGTGACTGTGATATATGTAGCTAAACATTTTATTGTTGTAAGTTGGTGTTCTGAAGAAGTTGGAAACAGTTCTGACTAAAGTGCTAAACTTTTATTAAATTGGAGTTCTGCAGTACATGGTCTGCTCTATTTTATTATTTTTTCATTAGGTTCCTAGGTACTTACTAATCTATTGATCTGTGAGGATCCTTAGAATCCTAGTCATGCATTCCCAAGAAGTTTTTATCCCTTGTATTTTAAGTACACAAAGCTAATGATGAAGCAAGGCCAGCATAATGAACAAGTAAGCACTTTTAGCAGGAAATGCGATGCAGTATCCAAGGAGCATAATGAACAAGTAACCACTTTTAGCAGGAAATGCGATGCAGTATCCAAGGAGCATAATGAACAAGTAACCACTTTTAGCAGTAACTGTGGTGCAGTATCCAGGGAGCAAGATGATGTTTGCATTAGACCAAGGGAATAAACCTGTCTACTTGTTTTTCAAACATTAAAATCATTTTATTGAAAGAAAAAAACACTTGCTGCTTACTCCTTGGATTCTGCACTGTGCTTCCTGCTAAAAGCTGTATTTTAAGTATGAAATAACCCAGGGTCTTATATTTTAATTACAAATATCCCAGACCCAGACAGACTTTACATGTTACCCCTATCCATAAGGAGCAAAGGTGCAAACCAGGAGTGAACTTTTGGTTTCCTATCCATTCATCCAGATTACACTTGAATAGAGTAGGGGAGACACTATTCTATTTATGCTGCAGAAGAGCTTAAGATCTCATGAGCAGGTGGTTATGCCACCATTGGACTTTTGGATGTGCAGTAGGTCTGAAAGAATAGGCTCAGCTGAAGCTCTGCAAGTAAGCAGAGATCACCTGTCAGTAGCCTGTAAGATTCTAAGAGGAGGTACAGGGCTTTCAGACATCAAACATCAGAACAGTCAGTGCAGCTTTTATGATTTAGGCTCTTGATTTTCTTGGTAAGAAAGTATTGTGGTCATTCAAGTTCTGTTAAGTGTTTGGTTAGGCACATCAAAGGAGGCATTATTATAACTGATTGATCTAATAAGTGTGAAATATAGTAGAATAATCACATCCCTTGATCTTGATGCCGTACCCTTACTAATACGCTGTGCAATGAATAAGGACATTCTTGAATAGTGAAGACACTGTGATTGAGGGACAGCTGTTTGTTGATATAGGTTCCCAGGTTCATAACTATTGGATCAATTTTCAGGGATATGTTGTTGATCTAATAATTACAGGGGACATCATTCCTGCTAAAGTGTACTATTATATTTTTTGGTTTTAAGCCATGGTTTTGACACCATCTATTTGTTTGGGAAATACCCTCTTGGAGGATCTTGGTGATTGCAGCACTTTTACAGTCATCTGCAAACTTGGTCGGCCTGAAACCCTTAACATTAGCTTTGACTTCTGAGAAGTAAATCCCAAAGAGGAGTGGCCTAAGAACTAAACTCTGGAGTACACCGCTAGTGACAAACCTTTTGGAGGAGGTTAAGCTGACCACCCTTATTTTGTTGGGTTCTACTAGTGAGCCAGTTTGTTATTTAAGGAGTTACACTGGGGTCAGCATTTAGCTAGTTGAGTTTATCAACTATACCTGAGTGTGGGGTGGTGTCAGACACCTTTGAAAAGTCTTGCTATGCATATGTACAGAATTTCCCTTCACCATTGCTTCAATAACCTTCTCAAAGAATTTGAGCAGGTAAAGTAGACAGGACTTGCCCCTGACTAAACTGAACTTACTTGGGTCAACAGTTTGTAGGTTGCCTATGTCCTTATTCACTAATTCTGTAGCGATCCTTTCTATAGCCTTACAGATGAGGCTGGCCAGAATTATGAGTGTGTAATCACCTTGGTCTGTTGATGCCCCCCCCCCTTTGTGCAGGGGATGACTCCTGCTGTTCTCCATTTACCTTGTACAAAGCTGGTTTGGAAGCTGATATTGAATAGCCTCTGCTGGGGGTTAGACAAGTCTGTTTTCAGGATGGCCAGTAGGCATCTTGGTATGTTATCTGACACCACAGCAACAGTGTTCTTGGGCTTTGATAGTGCTTTGAGGACTTGTTCTTGGGAGATTAGGGAGGCAAGTTGGATGCTGTTATGTAATCTGAAAATGTGGTGTGAGGGGTTGCAATTAGAGCTAAATTTATCTGCTAGTAGATTCTGTGATGTCATGTACTATTAGCTTTGTATAGTGCTGAGTAGTATTTTCTGAGGTTTGTAACATAACTAAAGAAAGATTTGTGGGGATATTTTTGCCTGGTTGGCTACTTTTACCTCATTTAGCTTTGGTTGATTTGATCAGAGTCTGGAGTTACTTGTTAATTTAGCTAGAGTACTTTTGTCATCTAGAGGGTTACATTAATTTTTTATATACAATAAGATTTTTTTCTTTTATTGTAAAAAGTGTTTATATTTGGATTCCACCATAGGGGTTAGTTTTAAATTTGGTATTGTATTTACTTTGTTGAGGGATAGATGTATGTATATTGCTGATTACATGTACAAAATGGTCAAGTTTGAAGGAGATGTTGAGTTTAGCTAGGTCATTGTTCAGTTTAAGTAAATTGCCTTTAGTATAATCTCTAAGTAATGAGTTATTAGAGAATGCTTCCAGTTTCAGTCATATGGTGAATGTGACTAATTTATGGTCTGATTTGACAAGGGAGGAAGTCACAACTGGTTAGGAGCAAAGCTGTCCCATATTAGTGGGAACCAAGGGCATATTTTGTTGCCTGTAGTGGTGGTCCAGAAGACTGGCCCAGCGAGTTTGTATTTATGAAGTTCAAAAATCTCTGGTTATACATATTAGGGGATGTATACATCTCCCAGTTGATGGATGGCTGGTTGAAGTCCACAAAGAGAATGGTGTTTGGCTGAAAGTAAAGGGATTCTATACTAGTCAGGTAGGAAGTATGGACATAGAGGGTTTCCTATGATGTAATAAGGGTTTTGTTAATGGTAAATTGGACATGGAAGAGTTTCAAGTCATTATCCTGTTTTATGAATGTAGAGACACCACTAACTTTAGTGCCTGCATGAACCAGGTTTCCATGATATGCATGCATTATTGCATTTCAGAATAAAGAGTGGCTGTAAGAAGTGGGGAATTTTGTTAATCCACCAAGCAGCAGTACCTTTATATTATCGGAGGTCTGTTTTGTTATGTTGGAAGCTTTTGAAGACTGACCTTGCTTAAGAAAAGGCATTAATGGGGTGGACAAGTCTTTGCTACTATATGAAAGCTTTGGAGGATAGTTGCAGGTTGTCCCTGACAAAGCAGTTAGGACTGTCTGCCATCTCCTACCAAGCTGATATATGTTGAACTCCCTTCAAATCATACCAGAAACTAAGCCAGTTTTGAAGTCAATAATGTTTTGTTCATATTGCTGCATCATTTTCAGTGAAAGTAAAATGCTGCTCAAGCTAGGGTCATACCTCCCTTGGACACACATTTCAACATCTTCATCATGTCTGTCTTCACATAGTCCGGGGAGATGCATCTCAAGCCAATTACTCCCATGTGCACTTTGTCATATGTGTACTTGTGGTGCAAGGACATGAGTGCATTTGTGATGTGGCAAAACCTGGCACCCGACAGGCAATTGACTGTGACCCTCTCCTCGCACAAATAGTGAGTGTCACATCAGTGAGCATCACTATGGAATGACCTATAACTATGATATTGGATTAAGTAGAGTTTGTTTTTTTGCGCTTTTCACTTGAGACAATGTGACTCTTGGATTCATGAATGGTTCATGGGTGGTGCTGTCTTTGTTCTGTGTTTGTAAGGTTGCTGTGGGTACTTGTTTCTTACGTTACATTTAGGCTTATGTGGTTTAGATAGGTTACTTGTAATACCCTCAACATATGTAGATTTGTGACTTTAATCTGAGCTGTGAATGATTGGTTTACTATGGTGTTGTGTGGTGTTGACAACCTGCTTCCTGTTTACAGTGGCTTTGCGTGACAGGTTTTCTTCCAGTAACATTATACAACTACATCTATCAAACACTTTGTCAGTTTGTTTAAGTAGTGGGTGTTTTTCAGTAAACATTAGGCAATTGCTATATTGTCTCAGAATGCCCATTTTAACTAAGCTGGCTGCATAGACTGTTGAAAAGTATAAATCCATGGTTATAGATGCATACAGTATCACTAAAGGGTGACCAGCACCCATTAGGTTTAGAGTATATTTACTGTAGTGCTACCTGTCTAAAAGAAAACAGTCCTAAGTCTCTATATGAAGAGCACACATTTCTTAGGGCAAAACAGAGCCTTTTTGCACAATTACTGTTTCATCTTATAGTTGCGGTAGGTAATTTGGGGTATAAGTGTGGATAGACAAGATTTGTTTTGAACATCAAAATCAGGTAAGTGATAATGAATTTATCCAGACTGGCTGCAGGACTGGCTTTAGATGTGCAACAGTGTACTCTGCTTATTAAGTCTGCTTCTGCCTGCAATGTGGACTTAACTAAGGTTCATAAGAGAGAATCTGAAAATGAAATTGCCTGCTTCTGTCGAATACTGAGTTGAGCATCACTGCACAGAGCACAGCCCACCACTGCTAAACTAAGAAGCTTAATCAAAAGTACCATTAAGAATGCAACCGGGCCTGCCACTAATGTCTATTTCTTAGAAACAGCAGTGAGTGAGCCCATGCCTCTGAATAATAATCACTACTGTTTTCAACAAGTTTAACTGTGACTAGAAAAACAACTTTAACTACAAGTCCAAGTAAAAGGTAAATGCAAGAGTGTAACAAAAGTGGAAAGTTACTGGTAAGACATTTTTTAGCAGCATAAGGTACAATTTAATATATATTTTGAAGAGAAAAACTCAGTGTAACAAAATGGAGGATCTCAAACAAAAAAGAACACTATCAGGGTAAGGTATCACCTCCCAAAGCAAAGCACCAGTCCAAAACAGAAGAGGTTGATACTCCACAACAATCGAAGAAAACCAGACGGATGAAAGTAGAAACAAATCCTTTATTCGAATAAGTAAGCGCTTTCACGCTGCTTAGAACGCTTCATCAGACTTTAACAAAACATGGGAAGATGAATCAGCTTGTATATAAGTAAAACACCAATGAAACTCACATTAATATGTCACATGTAAGTTACAAAAAATACATAATTTCCTTTACATCAAATATTTAAAAAATATATAAAAAATATATATATTTCCTATAAAATCTATTACTAAACTTTATAATAATGCATGATGAAAGCAGACATATATATAAAAATGTTAAAATATGTATTTAATAAAACAATTTAATTTAATAAACATACTGCTGCTATTTAATGTTTCAATGGCTTATCTAATAGGAATGGTTTTAATGAAAATTTGTCATTAAGACCATGACCTTTATTTGCAGCTAATTTAATTATCCACCTAGCTTCAGCTTTTTCTGTCTTATTACCAATATTGCCAAGCCTCTCTGTCTCTATCAACTGTCCTATAACTAAAAATCTAAAGGCATGTGTAGTGTCATTATGTAGTGTGTGCCTGGCTAGTGCATTCCCTTCATTTTCCCTATGGATAGCATATAGATGCTCCCTTATCCTTTCTCTTAAAGTCCTATTGGTCTTCCCTATATAGAATTTTATGCAGGAGGCTAAATAAATCACATTTCTTGATTTACAATCAGCATATTCATTGAATTCATATTTGACAGCAGTATCTGGATGTATAAAAACATTGGAATTCATTATATAGATACACTGGTTGCACGAGCGACATGCATAGGTACCCTTCCTCTGAGGGGAGATCTTACTTCTTGGCACTCTTTCATAGCAAAGCATATGTTTTAGAGATTTAGTATTCTTATAGCTAAAGGATGGTTTTTCACCAACTAAGTCTTTTATACCATCATCTAACTGGAGAATATTCCAGTGTCTCTTAATAATGTTGACAATAGAAGTATTATTATTAGTGAATGGAATCACTAGCCTCCTCTTATCATTTCTCCTCACTGTAGGTCTCCCATCTACACTGCCATGCTTTTTAATGAAAGGCCGTCCTAGATGTTCACGTTCTAAAGTATCTATTGAATGCATATCACTATTGCAATAACCTCTGTGTCTAAAATCACTTTCTATAGTTTTTAGTGCTTCAGAGAAAACTAAGTAATTGCTGGTTATGTTAGAGAAACGTTTCACTTGATTGCTCACAATATTTTTATGTATATGGGGAGGATGCATACTACTTCTATGAAGAATGGCATTCTTCCTACATGACTTACTAAATACTTCTGTCTCAAGGATATTACCATTTTTACTCAATGTCACATCTAAAAAATCAATAGTGTCTTGTGAATAAATATCAGTCAATGTAAGAAATGTAGTGGTTCCATTAATATATAAGACAAAATCTTTTAAGAGCTCTAGTGTGCCTCCCCAAATCAAAAAAAACATCATCTACAAAATGTTTGTAGTACTTTATGGAAGTAGAAAAAGTGAAATGTTCTAAGACATATGCATTTTCCCAATATGCTAGCACAAGGTTAGCATAAGAGTTGGCACAAGATGTGCCCATAGCTACTCCTTTAGTTTGAAGATAGTATTCATTATTAAAAGTAAAAACATTATGACAAAGAACCATTTCTAATAACATTGTAATTTTAATAACCTGATTGTTATTTAGCCCTTTATTTAGTAAATAAAGCCTTAAGAAATCTATCCCTACATCGTTAGGTATGCAGGTGAAAAGAGAAGCAACATCCAATGTTACCATATAGTCTGAGGTTTCTAGAGTATTATTCACATTAAAAGGTGCTAATGTTTCCAAAAACTGTTTAGTGTCACGTAATCTAGAACTAGTAGATTCTACAACTGGTCTCAAGTTTTTTTCTAAATAAATAGATATTGTCTCAGTTAACCAGCCTCTACCAGATAATATTGGTCTAAGTGGGGGGTTATAAATAGTTTTGTGTACCTTAGGTAAACCTCTAATTACTGGTATCACAGGTTTTTCTATCAAAAAATACTTATACAATTCTTCATCAATAATCCCACACATCAACATGTCATACAAGTCTGCATGTACTGTTTTTATTAGTCTATCTAAATCTGACATGCTCAGTCTCTTATAAGTGGTAGTATCTGAGAGCATTTCTAACATAGCATCATGGTAGTAGCTGGTATCTAAAAGTACTGTAGCTCCCCCTTTGTCAGCTTGTCTAATCACCTGCAATGTGGACTTAACTAAGGTTCATAAGAGAGAATCTGAAAATGAAATTGCCTGCTTCTGTCGAATACTGAGTTGAGCATCACTGCACAGAGCACAGCCTACCACTGCTAAACTAAGAAGCTAAATCAAAAGTACCATTAAGAATGCAACCGGGCCTGCCACTAATGTCTATTTCTTAGAAACAGCAGTGAGTGAGCCCATGCCTCTGAATAATCACTACTGTTTTCAACAAGTTTAACTGTGACTAGAAAAACAACTTTAACTACAAGTCCAAGTAAAAGGTAAATGCAAGAGTGTAACAAAAGTGGAAAGTTACTGGTAAGACATTTTTTAGCAACATAAGGTACAATTTAATATATATTTTGAAGAGAAAAACTCAGTGTAACAAAATGGAGGATCTACTAAACACTCAAGTAGCTAGAGAACTTTAATGCACAGTAAAAGCACTTTCAGTATTGCACGACTAAACAAAGTTAGCATAAACCAAATAATTACTGCCTTAACTGCTAGCAATCTTGGACAGTTACACAACTGAAAAACAATGATTATTACACACACACACACACACACACACATATATATATATATATATATATATATATATATATATATATATATTATATATATATTCATATTCTAACTCTATACTCACACAGCTGCAATCATTTTAAGTAAAACATTAAAATGATGTTGCAGAAAAACAAACTATTGCAGAAATTGACAGCTTAAATTATTGATGAGACAGTCAAATCTGTTTGCTGAACAAAGACATTGACCAATAGTAGTATTTCCAATGCTAAATAATTTTCTTTTTCACTGTTAGTTGTAAAATAGTTGGTCTTTTTCTCCCATTTTATTTCAAGCTTAAACTTTTAGGATGACTTGGCTGTGTGGGTTATCCTTGTTGATACTTTCTGCACAGATTTTACTTGTTTTTAATTTCTGAAATTCAATCCAATTTGCAGGCTATGCAGAGTTCTTGCCTCTTACTGCATGGCTTGATAGTGTTTTACTTCTACAGCTGAGGTTTCTTCTAATGGCCACTGTATTTAAATCTATTGGGATGTGGTTTACGAAGTAGGAAATTAAATAATTTACTGAAACTATCGGTGGCTTCACATATTAGGAGCATTTAGAGTGTATTCTCACTTGTTAGTGGTAAGACCTCATTAATCAGGGAGTAACTACTGTTGGAGAAATGCCTAAATGTAACAATATAATATATACTGATAAATGCATAAAAAACTAAGCATATGAGATTTAGGAGACAAAAATTGAAAGGTGAATATAAAATACAACACACACTGATTGAAACTGTAGACTCGTTTAAGGAGCTGGGTATATGGATAGATCCAGCTTTGTTTTTTTTTTCTAATCATATCAACCAATTGGTTAATAATAATTATAGATTGTATAAAAAGATTTATAAAGTCTAGGAAATCAGAAATGATGAAGTCATTGTTTGTTAGTTACATTAGCCCCAAACATGAGTATGGAATAACAATATGAAAACCTTAAAAGAAAACAAGTATGAGTAAACTGGAAAGACTACAGCAGAAATATACTAAGAGCAACCATGGATGTGAAAATTTAAGTTATTATGAAAGACTAAAATATCTGAACTTGTACAGTGTCTCTTACAGATATTTAAGAGGAGATCGTATTCAAGTATATAGGGCATTTAGAGATAACTACCTCTGGGAATTTTTGGGGTTATCAAAAAGTGGCAGGGAATTGTCAGACAACATATGTAGAAGATTCTGTAGGAATGGGAAGTGTACTAATTGGTTCTCTGAGAGAACAGCTGATGCAAGGAAAAGACTACCAGATTACATTAAAGCAAGTACTAGTTTAGATTTTTTTAAAAACAGCCTGGACACTTATTATGGCAACAAATGTTTTGGTATATTAGCAGGCTAGAAGGGCATTAATGCCTGTGCTTGAATGTATGTATGTATGTATGTATGTATGTATGTATATTGCACACTAGATAAAAGACTGGAAAATACCAGCGCATTTTTATTTCTTCTGTGTGTTTTTCCTCCATGCCTACTTTTTGTTTAGATGGACAGTACTACTACAGGTGGAGCCTGGTGGTGGCCAATCAAAGGAAACAACCACTCCCGCCCCAGGATAGGAGAACAGGTATCGATCACACATTGCCTCAGCCTGAGCAGCCGAGTGCTCTGGATTGTGTGGAATTGTGCATTTGTGACCGATTTAGCCCACTGTTCCGCTGTTCTGCACTAAACAGTGGTGGCTCCGCTTTGCGATTTTTGACTGGCTTGCATATTCCAGTTATAGCCAGTCAGCATTGCAGTATATGAGCTATTCAAGTAAGTTACATTTTCAAGAAAAAGGCAATGGTGACTACGCTTGTACACTCATGTTGCCAGAACTTCAAGTACAAACAAGAAACCTCACTATACCGCTCAACATCTTAGACAAAAAATCTGGACAAAGCCATAAATGGAGAGACAAAGGCCTAAAAATAGGGACACTTTTTAAGTATTGAGCTTACAAACTTAAAGTATAAAATAAAGAAAAGAATTTACGAGCACCTGTATGCTATAGATAGGAAGGACCTCACAAATGCACTTGCCAGGCATGTGTTAGAATTCCCTGACCACTGTTTCACTTTCAGTGTAGTACATCACATCAAAAATGACATAAGGGGAGGGCCCTGGCAGCTACATTTAGAAGAGCAAGAGGTATTATGGCAGATTAGAACATGTGCACATTTGCTTCCAGGTTTGAACGACTATGTCTCCATTAAGTGTATCCTTAAGCTTAAAGCTCTCCTTAGATAAGCATTAGTGGTTAATAATTTATCCAGTGTGTAAATGGGGGGGGGTAATAATTATTAGCTGTAAGAAAGTGAGATTTCCACTTTCAAAATATTTTAGATTTAGGATTGGGAAAAGCCTTAGGCAATTTAATTGAAATTGTTATGTCTTCAGTTATGGTTATTGTGTGTTTTTTAAAAAATGTGTTTTTTAATATTTGTTTTTAAATAAGGCATTCATCAAGTTGTTTAGTGGAGTAGTAACTCAACAGATGATTAACATAGGCTTGTAAGAAGTTGTTCTAGCTAATTAAAAGAGATAGGAATATCCTGTATCAATTTAGTAATATGATTGGCTGTTTAGCCACTTATGGATGTAGGTTTTATGTATAAAAACCAAGCTGTGTTAACTGGTTTTTGTCTGATGAAGGCTGAGCATTTGCTTAGCTGAAAGCGCTTACGTTTATTAAAAAGTCCGTGCCGTTTATTGTGTCAGCGTGCTTCTACTTTCCTTTTGTGTGTTTTACTCAGTTTTTAAAGTTTTTTCTGTTTTTTTTACCTAATGTGTCATTTATTTTGGGGTACACAATATGTACAGTGCTGTTACTTGAAGAAGCCAAATTGTAAGCACACTTTCGAAATCTAGTTCTTATGGCAGGCATATGTAACTGTTCCAAAACAATGAAGGGTGTTTGATACCTGACCACTTTTTCCTACATTCATGAAACTGAAAATAGTAAACATCAAAAATATAAAAAGGCATACCTGGTTAGTTCATTTGCTATGTATTTTGATTGCACCCATGGAAAGTGTATTTTTACATGTTTACATGTTATTTCAAAAACTTTATATCTATTTGCATTCTGTATTCTGTTAATGTCTCAGGTTAATTGCAATAATATTTTAGGTGTCCCTGATTATATCTGGATTTGTCCCTGATTCTTTGAGAGCGAGGCTGGGGACTTTTGGACAAAAGTTGGTACATTACGTTTAATAAATAATGACCAGCTGTAAACGTGTTTCATTTCAGAAAGTGTGTATTAATTTACATTCTTCAGTATGGGTTGGGAGAATGGTCTAATGGTTAAGGTGTTTGCCTTACAAATACAAGGTGCAGGGTTTGAATCTCACAAGGGATAATTGGCTAGGCTTAAAAAAAAAAATGGCTCGCAAGGGCAGTTAGCCTAGTACTAACATATGAACCTATTATGTCAATGCTCAAGGTAATGGTAGCAATATTTTAAAAGTGTCCCTGACTAATTCTTTATTGGTCCCTGATTCTGCTCTGATTTGTCCTCGATTAGTTGAGTTAACGGATTTAGTTGGGAGAAATGTGAAGGGGTTGGAAAAACAGATACTGAAGAACATTTTTTAATAGTTACAGTTGAATGCTGTTATGTAAATATTTGTTACTTAGTATATTATATTTTATTAATGGTTGATGCTGACTTTGTTTTATTTGATGTGTGTATTCACTAGCTTAATACTTCTGGCAGAAAGCCCACTTCAAACAGGTCACATTGAAATGGTGTGTTTTTGCACAGTGAGAAAATTGGGTGTTCCACATTTTGATTGTTTTTCACACATTGCCAGGGACTGTGTTCCACATTGGCCTCTTAAGAAGCTACTATTTAAATTTACTATTTAAACAGATGTCTGCTGGCTGCTGTTTCATAGTTGAAGTTTTGTTCCTCTACACCACAGAGCTAGGTTAAAATACCACCATATTATGATCTGATTTGATGAAGGAAGGGTGATGGAAGGGGCTCATTGATGCCATGTTGGTCAAAATAATAACCAGAATCTTATTCCAGTTGTTCCAGGTAATTACTGTTAATGAAATCAAGGAGGTGCTAAACATATTACTCACTAGATGTTTAATTCACATAGTAGTTGAAGTCACATATAACTAATGTTATTTTTGTTTTCTAGCTACTCTAACTCAACAATGTATTCTTGCTCTTTTATTTATTTATTTACATACATTGGTTGGTACTAGGCTATCGGCCCTAGGGCCTATACAAGCCTAGGCATAACAATTCCCTGGATATTTCTTCCCACAATATTTACTTCCCTGGACCTCTGTCTAGCAGGGTGACTGACGTGATCCCCGAGGTGAATTTTCTGGTTTACCTTTACATCGTCGATCCCAATATGGGCGAAATGGCTTCCGTGAATACCGAAGTGCAAACGTCTCCAATGTCAAATTTTGAATAAGCAAATGACAAAACCTTGCCCCTTTTTGACCCATGGCAGCACTGGTGTGGAGGTGTGGTGCAGCTGGAAATGTCAAAATTCAACATATGTTTGACTTTTAAAATTTTTTGCGGTTTTGGTTCACTTAAATGAGTTGATTAAGTGGCTGGTCGATCATGTGTGATCGATTATAAAGGTAAACCAAATCTCCCATCCAATTGTCAAGGTTCCTTTTAGAGAGGGCCAAGGAGGCGCTCTGCTTGACATGTATGGGGAGTCTCTGGGTCAGGAACCTATCCCTCTAGCATGTTTTGTTCATTGTGATGACAAGGTTTAGATCCGTGGAGCATTTCAAACACTGACATTAATGCCCTTCTAGTTGCCAGTATACCAAACACTTGTTCCCATAATAAGTGGCCAGGCTGTTCTTAAAAATATGTAAACTAGTACTTGCTTTAATGTAATTTGGTAGTCTGTTCCATGCATCAGCTACTCGGAGAACCAATTAGTACACTTCTCATTCCTATAGAATCTTCCACATAGGTTGTCTGATGATTTTATAGTACTTTTTGATAACCACCTCTGGGAATGTTTGGGGTTGTCTCTAAATGCCCTATATATCTGAAGAAGATCGCCTCTTAGATATCTGTAAGAGACACTGTACTAGTTCAGATATTTTATTATTTCATAATAACTTAAATTTTCACATCCATGGCTACCCTTAGTATATTTCCACTGTACTCTTTCCAATTTACTCTTGCTTGTTTTCTTATAGGGTTTCCATACTGGTATTCCATACTCAAGTTTGGGTCTAATGTAACTAACAAACAATGACTTCATCATTTTTGATTTCCTAGACTTTATAAATCGTTATATGCAACCTATAGTTCTATAACTATCATTAACCAAATGGTTGATATGATTAAAAAAACTAGGAGTCTAGTGGATGATCGCAGTGGCCAGGTGCTGGTGTAGGGGCTGATAATATTTTTTAGTGCAGGTGTATTTTCTGGTTGGTAAAGGACTTTATGTGTCACTATTAGCTGGTTGAACTGCAGTAGGCTAGGCAGTTCAAGCCATCCTTGGTGATTTAAGTTGTGACAGTAGTGCGTCCAGTGAAATCTGGCAATGTGGTTATAGCAGGATGATAGTTTAAGATCTGTTTTGTTTAAGTTCGAGAATAGAGGCAAGGCGTAGAGAAGAGAAGAGTTGATAGTAGATGGGAATGGGCAATTGCAGTTCTAGCAAGTGAGGTAAGGAAAGGTTTGATTCTGTAAAGAGAGCCAAGTTTTTTTATTAATGGTTTTGATAGTTTGATTGATATGCACATCAAACTTAGGTAGTTATCAATTATGACACCCAGTAATTTAGTTTGGGCTTCTGGGGAGATGATAGTGCCATTGTTGAATACTGTTGGAGTGTGTCTGGGGGACTAGTCCACTACTTAGTTTTTTTATTAAGTACAGTATGGATGAGGAGAAGTAGAATGTAGTCAAAGAAAGTAAAGAGAGAAGGAATAAGACTTGAGAGTAGGGTAGAAGGTGAATCAAAGGTAAATAGAGAGGACAGAGAAAGAAGAATGAAGAGAAGGGAAGAGGGTAAGGAAGGAAAGAAATGTTAAGTAGAAAGAAGAGAGGAGAAAAACTAAGGCAGGAGTGAGATGTAAGGTTCATACCTGAAAATGGGTAGGTGGGATATTAAAGCAGAGGAGGAGGACATAGAGGAAATGAGTAAGAATAAGGCTTGGAATAGCAGATGTAGAAGATATAATAACGGTGTGTACTGGTTTTTACATAGCCCAGATCTTCCTTTTCCATCAATCCCTCTTGAGGGATCTCTTCCTTTGATTCACAGCTCCTTCTAAAATCTTTGGATAGTCTTCTTGAATCTCAGTGGAGGGAACATAATACAACACATTATCATAAGTTAACCAAAGCAATTAAATATGGAAAAATATCTTCAGTCATTGGATTTGCCACACAAAATCTCAAGTTTCTTTTCTTTGTATTCATACATTACCTCATGAACTCAGGTCAGTCATGTGCATCTAGTAGTGATCATCTAAAAAAATTTTTTTTTTACCCCAAAAACACTTTAACAGGACTTCAAGACCAAAACACCACTTGCTGTTTCACATACTATGACTGAAAATTAATTACGGCAGTCAGCCAACAGTCACAGGTGTAGCACAAATACTTCAGATTTGAACAGTCAACAAAAATACCCACTCAGTGTTTCAAATTATTATAAATAAATATCTGAACTCTTCTCTTTCTCTGGCACTCCAATAATACAAGCGCACACACACACACACACACACACACACACACACACACACACACACACACACACACACACACATACACACACACACACTTTCATCTGTGTATATCTTCCACCTTGATCAGTCATGCAACAAAAGCAGACATCTTTATCTGAAGTTCAGTACTCAGCGCTCTCGCAATGTTTCAATGTAATGATAAACCTGCATCAGGTTAGTTGTAAAGTAAAACATTCTCCTTAACATATAAAACCACACATGCAAAGCTTCAGAGATTCCAACAAACCAGCTCCAGCAATCCAAAACTTAAGTGCTTTTGTTTTATTCAATAATAAAACTTCATCAGATAAACATAAAATGTTCTGACATTTACACTTTTTAAAATATATGACCAACATTTTCAAATCATGTGAGAAACTTAAAATCATGTGAGCAACTTAAAATCATGTGACAGCCAAACCCCTGTGCAAATCCCAAGTCAAAGACAGTAAAAATCACAAAGTTAAAAAAATTAATGTACACAATAGCAACCCAAATACCTAAGTAGATAGTTTTAAATAATTTTAAATAATTTAAAACTCTTGTCACTTAACTTGAATGCACAAAAAACTATAGTTAGAAACATTTTAATAAAAAATACTTAATCATGAATGAATAAACAAATACATTTGTTGGTAAACAACGGCAGCAGTGTCATGTTTGCAATGTTGTCAGTTTTAAAAGGCAACTGACAGAAACCTGATCATATATACCTAGCCAGGAATTTGCATTTAACATAAGTTGCTAATATAGCTCCCATTCTACTAGTTTAAGCTGCCAATGGCTACCTAGTTCACCAAGTGTTACCTTTTCCGTGGCTGTGAACTTAAACTCATGATCTGGGTGTTGTATTGAATGTTTTGCTAGGGCATTATTTATTTTTCTTTTTTTGATGTCCTATAAATGCTCATCATCTCTCTCTTTTAATTTGTTTGGTTTTCATAGGTTCATAAGTTGATACTAGGCTATCTGCCCTAGGGCATTTAAAAGCCTAGCCAGAGTGTGTTTGGCTTTCGCCTTCCTTTTAGATTAGTTAACTGTGCCTCTGTATAGTAGGTCACAGAAGATAGCCCTTTTAAGGTTAGTTTACTGTGCCTCTGTCTAGCAGGGACATAGAAGAGATCCCAGGGGTAAACTTACGATCTCCCATCCACTCGTCAAGATTTCTCTTGAAGAGGGTCAGTGAGGGGCTCTGCCTAACATGGATTGGGATCCTGTTCCAGAGTGAGGGGAGCCTCTGGGATATGAATCTGTCCCTCCAGCATGTCCTATTTATTGCTGTGCTGAGGTTTAAGTCCCTGGAGCGTGTAGGGATTTGGATTTCCTGAGGTGGAGCATGTCCATTAATTCTGGGTTGGACATGGCTTTATACATCAGGCATAGATTGCCTCTGAGTAGGCAGTAAGCAACTGAGTAGAGCTGGAGTTTCTTTAGCTGAACTGCATAGGGCATCTGTTTGAGGCCCTTGATCCTCTTTGTGAGGTACTTTTGGGGTCTCTCCAGTTCCTGCAGGTGTCTGGTAAGGTACATCCCAAAGGGGGCATTGTATTCCATTATGGGCTTGATGTGTGATGAGTAGAGGGGCACAATGACCTCTCTTGATCTAGATGTGAACCCTTTTGTGATAAGGTGAGCTATATAGAAGGTCTTTCTAACCACTTTGGCAACGTGATTATCAAAGGAGAGATTACTATCTACTTGGGTCCCCAAATCCCTAATCACTTCTTCCGTACTTAATGGATTACCACCTATGTGGTAATTTGTGGGCACTTTGTTTTTCCCAAAGGGGATGACTATGCACTTTTTGGCATTTAGCTTGAGGCCATGGCTCTGGCACCAGGTATCCATCTCTGTGAGACCTTTTTGGAGGATGCCTGTGTCAGCCAGAGAGTCAATTATGGCTCCCAGTTTGCAGTTCTCTGCGAATGTGGTCAGCCATAGTCCTCCCATGTTAGCCTGTACCTCAGAGAAGTATATACCGAACAAGAGAGGTCCCAGGACTGAGCCTTGTGGGATGCCACTTGTAACTGGTTTAGAGTCTGACATGGCACCTGCAATTCTGACCATGTGGGTTCTATCCCTGAGCCAGTTTGCAACCCATCTTGTGACATAGGGGTTGATATTTAAGCTGATGAGGTTATTTATGATGCCCGAGTGGGGTATTGTGTCGAAGGCTTTTGCGAGGTCCAGGTAGGCTGTGTGGACTACATTCCCTTCATCTATGGCCTTAGTAACTGTTTTAAAGAAGTCAACTAGGTTTAAGAGGCAAGATCTGCCCTTAACAAAGCTGAATTGGGTAGGATCCAGTGTCTGGAGGTTCCCAATGTCTTTGTTTATGAGTTCCATGATGATACACTCCATAGCTTTGCAGGCCAGACTAGTCAAGCTTATAGGGCAATAGTTTCCGGGGTCTGTTGTGGTACCACCTTTATGGAGCGGTACCACTGTTGCTGTACACCATTCTTTTGATACATATCCTGTAGTAAGGCTGAGATTGAAAAGTGACTTTATGTGAGGGTTCAGTTCTTCTTGGAGCTCATGTAAGATGCAGCCCAGGACACCGTCCGGTCCCATTGATGCTGTGTTTTTTTGCTTTGGAGAGGTCAGCTTTCACCTGTGCATCTGTGATGTCAGGGAGGCTACATTCTGTTGGGATAGACATTTGCTCTTTTGGGGGGGAAGGAGGGGAGAAGTTTGCACTGAACCTGTCTGCCAGGATGTTGGCAATGTCTGTGGGTTCAGTGTATTTTTTGTCATTTTGCACTAACTCAGAGCATATCTGGGAGTTGCCACCCAGATTCCTGACATAACTAAAGAAGGCCTTGTGATTATCTTTAGCGTCTTGTGCAATTTTTCTTTCGAAGCTGGCCTTAGATGATTTTATAAGGGATCGTAGTTTCTTGCTAGTACTGATCAGAGATGCCTTCCTTTTTGGGATTTTGCTCTATCATGTAGTAGCTTCCTCCTTCTGTTGTATAGCTTATTTATGGCCAGAGTCCACCAGACAGGTCTCCTGCCTTTGAAGAAGTGAGTCTTGGTTTCATTTGGGATAGCACGATCCATGAATTCCTGTAGGTGTCCATAGAATGCCTTTGTAAAGGATTCTGCGGTTTGGGCAGTATTTTCCACTGGCCTGGGGGCTTTGAAGGATTCCACCTCGGTTTTGAAAAGTGTGAAGTTTGCTTTTGAAAAATTTTTCACCGTGGTTTCCTTGGCTGGGGGTGTGGACAGGATATGGATGTCCAGTGAGATTAATTTATTGACTGATCTTACCAATGAGGGGTTTACCTCTGGTGTGGAACACAGAGTCCCCATGTTGGTGATGACCAGGTCCAATATGTTGTCCTCTCTTGTGGGAGTGGTGACCAATTGTTCCATAGCATTTGAGTTTATAAATTCTAGGAACCGTTGGGCTAGGGTGTTGGGGCTTGAGTAGTTTTCCCAGTCAATGTTTGGATAGTTGATGTCACCCAATAATATGGTGTTTGGAGAGACCTTCATTTTCTCCAGTGTTCTCAGGAAAGCCGAGTGGGGTTCCTGCATTTGGGAGCGTGGTCTGTAGTAGGCTACATACTGAAAGGCAGTTTTGCCCACTGCTAGTTGCACATGGATGGTCTCCGATGCTTCGTGCAGTGCCACTAACCTGGAGGTGAGGGTATATTTGAATATGGATACTCCCCCTCCTTTTGTGATTCGGTCCGAGTTTTGGGGCCAAAAAGCATGGTATGAGGTATAACCTGGTAGTGCTGGGGTGCTCTCGGGAGCCTTGAACCAGGTTTCTGTTACTGCACAGATATCGATATTTTCCATATTGAGAAGAGCCTCGAGTGCATGCATCTTGAGGTTTAGACTTCTGGCGTTGAGCAGCATTACCCTTAGTTTTTTTTCCTTGTGTTGTCTATGGAGGTGGGTTTGTCTTTTGAGCCTTGCCTAAAAAAGGCACTATGGGGGTGGCAAGAGCCTTAGCCAGTATTCGAAAGCCCAGGGGTGACAGGTGCAAGCTGTCCCTAGCGAAGCAACATGGCTTGTCGAGCATATCATCCCAGGCTGACAGACACTGGATCCCCTTTGAATGACACCAATAATTGTTAAAATTGATCATTTTGTCTTTATACTGTAGAAAACAAGTGTTGGCAACATGCCACATATACTATCCCACTAAATACAGCATTAGAAAAGGGAAAATATTTCTTTGACAGTTACCAGATTCAGTTTGTTTCCTGGTATTTTTAGAGAAAAGATAGAAAATACTTTTTTTATTCTAAAATACGAGGACATTTGCCACTTGATAGTTTTCTTTGCAAGATACAACTGTCCAAAGGAATGCAACTGTAAAATGAAGGCAATCTGTATCATTATAAAACTACACCTACATGAGTATCCATACTGATAAGCAACACTAATGCAGGCCATATGAAAATTAATTACGAGTAGAGGAAAAAATGAATGCAGCAACAAGCATGAAACAAAAAAATACTTTGAATAGGCTGGATTATTAGATACAGTTTTACAAAAACAAGTACATAGTAAGGTATATATCATTTCACTACTGCAGAGGCTGCAGGTCTGAATTTGACTAGCTAGCATCTCTGGCTGAATGAAAAACCAGGCAGGGGAAGGAAATACAAATAGACAAACTTCAATTGTAGGCTCTTAGCACTTCCTTTTACAACCCACCCCACTGAAGTTTGTGTAATCAGACCAGCAACATGCTAATAAGTATTTCTGAAAACACTGCCTCTGGGTGAACATGTGACTTACACAGCATTAAAATGTAAACAAACTCATGTAGGAAAAATCTGAGTTGGTGTTCCTTTAAGGTTGTCCCAGGCCAGTCAGCTCAAAGATAATTGTTTTTTTCCCTCCCACTCACCCTGTTGGAGTTGTGTTCTTAATCCCAGTGTATCTGTTGTTGCCTGCCCCTTATGATAATGACAACATAATCCTCTCCCTCTCCCATATCTCTCAACCTCTTAGAACAAGAAATCTGGACAAAGCCATAAATAATGAGGGTACAAAGGACCAAAAATAGGGACATTTTTTAAATATTGCTCTTACAAACTTAGAAAGTTGATAGAACAGGGATTGCATTAGTGTGAATTTTTAAATGGGTATGAAGTCTGAAACTCAAATATGTGTCGTTATTTTCTGGCTTCAGTTCTCAATGATTTACCAATAATTTGCCAGAAAACCAACATTTTATGAGGAGCAGACCAATAATATGAGGCAAAAATCTAGGCATTCTGCAAAGGTCTGGACAGTTGAACAGAATTCCTCTCCCCATTTATTGGCTGTTGACAGTAAGCACATAAATATCATTTTGCAGGCTCTCCCCTTAAATTAATCATCAGGTTCTAAGACATTTGATAAAATTGCTAATATTGTTTGTACCAATACTATTTGCACTGATTTTAGTATTAAATTAGTGATTTTTATACCATAATTCATTTAATGGTTCTTGCCAGTGGCAGAAAAAGCAACCCAGGCTAGTTGCTTTGTATTGAACGTTAAATACTCAGTAGCAAGTCCACCCAAACATTATCCTAATTCAAACTCCAAGCAGTTATAGTTATTCCTGCCCCCAGAGTCATTCTTGTAGGTATCATTCCCAACAGCTTCCCTACCCATCCTGATTGAGATGAGTATTTTGAGACAGTATAAGAATTGTCATGCTGTCTATCATCTATTACTAAAATAGCACAAGATTGTATGAAAAATGTACATATATAATATTCTTGGAGGGAAAAATCTTACACACAGTAAACTCAAACACCAAAATCATCACCAGTACATCACAGTGCTTTAAGGCCATCACAATACACATAATCCATCATATGCTGAGGTTCTAAAGATTAATTTGCCTAAACCTAAAAGACTTCTAAAACACAACAGTAGCGCAAAGCACACTCAGCAAGTTAAGCCTTTCTCCACACATAGCAAAAGCAATCCCAAAGTCAGAGAAACTGAGTCTGTAAGGTAGGCATCTCCTCAAACAATGTTGTTATAGTTGACTCCATTGTAAGACACACACGTGCCTCTTACCAGGCTGAGCAAGGAAAGAGTGACATTTAGTTGGTTGTCTGGTGCCAGGATCCATCAGATCATGGATACACTCAGTTGCTTGAACAACAAGTACTGGTATCACTCTGTCATAGCTCCTGCAGGGTTAATGACTTGAGATGTACCTCCTTGGACTATATGAAGACAGTCATGATGGAGCTCTCAGACTATGTGTCCCAGGAAAGTATGGGCCTAGCATTGGGTAGCATTTGCCCTTCTCATAGGATGATGTTGCAATATGATCTAAATGTTTGGATGGCATAGTGGTGCAGTGGTAGCATTGTCACCTCACAACAAAAGGTTCTCTGGTTCGATTCATGGCTGGAGTGCTTTCTATGTGGAGTCTGCATGTCTTCCCTGCATTTTTGTGGGTTTCCTTTGGGTGCTTGGGTTTCCTCCCACGTTTCAAAGACATATGTCTGGAGCGTTTTTCTCCTGGTCTCCACTGAAAATTGGCTTTGTTCCAAGTCAGACTTTCCTGGTAAACAAATTTTAGTTAATTAATTAAATAAATAAATAAAATAAATGTAATAGACTCCAGTAATTGGCTTAGGTTTTGGTGTCAATCAAAGGGGGAGGCAATCTTTGTCAGCCTAGAAGGATATGATTGAAAGGCTACTCTGCTTTGCGAGGGATTGCCTGTATCTGTCCCCTCTTAGGTTCTGATTATTGATAAAGACATTGTTCACTTTCACAGTGCCTTTTCTAGACAATGCCAGCCTGATAAACCTACCGATATAATGAAGAAAGCAAAGGAAAATATAAAGGTGTTACTGACCAATTCTAGGAGCCTAAACAAGAAATTACACTCCCTACAAGCCCATCTCAATTTGGAGGACATTGACATTTGTGTATTGACAGAGACATGGTTTAAAATGAGTACAGCTCTCCAGCTGTTCAGGGATTTAATGCCTTCCAAACATTTAGACCAGCTACTGTGGAGGAGAGGAAGTAGGTGGAGGTGTCTCAGTCTACGGTCAGAAGAGACACACAACAAGAGTGGTACACCAGCATGATGCACTAGAGCTTCTTCATATACAAGTAACCATCAGACAGGTCTTGTACCATATATTAGCTAGCTACAGAACTCCCTCTGTGATACAAAAAAGTCACAGTACCTATCTACAGCAACTAGAATCACTTGGTATTAAACCAATACCATTCTCCTAAGTGATCTAAACTATCCATCTGTAAACTGGGAAACCTACACCACCACTAGTACACAAGCACAGAGATTCCTAGATTTTGTCAATACAGATGCCATGGAGCAATTAGTCAGAGTACCCACTAAGGGGGAATAACATCTTGGATCCTGTGCTTACTAATATGGCAGCATCTTGCATAGTCCCTTACATATCTTCGTCATTTGTTCGGTCTGACCATAAAGCAGTCTCCTTCAAAATAAATTGAAACCAGAAATCCCTTCCACTTTTTCTTAAAAACAAACTACGTAGTCCTAAGTTGTACATTGGCAAGCTTCAAATCTCAACCAAACCCAGTTAACTCCACTGAATATGTAGAAATGCACCACATTATACCAGTATGTAAACAGCTGTACAGATGCAGCTATACACCACAGGAACAAATTATGGACAAACCCATATGGTGGAACCATAATATCAACAAGCTTTGTAATAAAAGGAAAAGAATTTTGATCAAAAGTAAGAAGAGTAATTCCCAGATTGTTAAATCTCTTTTTACTGAAAAAACAAGTAACTCTGGAGCTTAATAAAATCCACCAAAGTTTGAGGCTAAACTAGATACTCAAGCCAAACACAGTCACAAGGTATTTTTAATTATGTTCTTAATCTCAAAAGAACAATGAAGCAATTCACTAAGTTAATTGCGAACAATGTTACCTACACTGAGGCAGAAGATACAGTGAACCTACTGGCTGATAAATTTATCTCTAACTGTACTCCTCTCTGCTCTTCAAATGTCCATCAAGATATACCTTAAACTGGTTTGCCTTCAACTGTCACACAAGATCAAGACCTAAAAGTGCTATCATATGTTACAAATATGACATTGATGAGTCCTGTCAATATCCCTGGATGCATTTTCAATAACATAAACCATGATTTAAATACACCCCTAACAATGCTGTTCAGTCTCAGCCTTCATACAGGTTTTTTACCAAGTGAATGGAGAACAACTACAGTCACCCCCCTGCATAAGGGAGAACCTTCCACAGACCCAGGCAATTACAGACCCATAAGTTTGACCAGCCTGATATGCAAAGCCATGGAAAAACTTATCATGGAACTGATCAATCAGGACACAGGGAACCTCCAAACACTGGACCCATCTCAGTTTGAATTCATCAAGAGCAGATTATGCTCACTCAACTTGAGGGATTTTTTGTAAAGGTCACCAAAACAATGGATAAAGGCACAAATGTACATATCTCATACCTTGTCCTGGTTAAAGCTTTTGAAATAATTCCCCACTCAGGCAAGAAAGAAATGCTAAAAAACTAGGAATCCTGTCATCCATTGGATTGCCATCTGGCTCATAAGATACAGGAAATCAAAATATGAAAAGTTACCTCCACAATAGACCAGTCACCAGTGGAGTTGCCCAGGGTTCTCTGCTGGAACATCTACAGTTTGGAATCGAGTTTGGTGAATAAAATCCATTACCAAAGGGCTCTGACTAAGTTTGCAGATGATTGCAACTAGGAGCAGTCAATAAATCCTCAAATAACATAACCATCCTACAGGAAGGTTTGTCCCAAATTGCCAAAACCATGAACTGAAATTAACTGACACAAAAAGCATTATTGCATCCTTTGAGAAGTAATCTACCCCAGTAACTACCACACTGATAATATGCCCCTGAGATTTGATCCAGTTGTTCAGAATTTAGGAACTTATGTGGAGAGTGACCTGACTTTTGACCATGTCCATTATTGTAAGAAAGTCCTTTTATATTGCACAGCTTATAAACAAAGGGATTGTGTTTAGTTCTAGTGATGTCATTGTCCCCCTGTACTCAGCCCTCATTCGGCCAGTCATTGAATATAATTCCCCATTTGGCGTGCATCAGCCTAGACATATGTAACAACTGGAATGCCCACAGGGATACATTACTAAAAGGTTATAAGGCCTAAACAACATGTCCTACATGGACCAAAGTCCTGTCTCTATACTTGGTATCCTAAGAGGTGGACCTCCGTCTGGCATACAAGGTATCCTCTGGCACTGTACCATACCTCTCAACCTCTTAGAGCAAGAAATCTGGACAAAACCACAAATAATGGGGGAACAAAAGCTCCAAAATAGGGACACTTTTTAAATATGGTTCTTACAAATGTATAAAGTTGATAGAATAAGTGTGCTTTGCATTAGCATGAATTTTCTGAAGGATATTACATCTGAAAATCAAATGTCTGCCATTATTTTCTGACTTCAGTCCTCAGTGATTTGCAAGAAAACTACAATTTTATGAGAAATGGACAAAAGATGAGTCAAAAATCTGGATTCTGTGAAAATGTGGACAGTTGAGTGCTATGCCCAGTACTGAAGCATTTACATTTTTGGATTTGCATAAACAACTGAATACTAATGGAGAGATAAGTCAGCAAGCAAAAGAGACTAGTATTTCTGGAATTGAATTCATCCTCAAGTCTTGGTAAGTACCTTAATGAGGTGGACTGTTTTTCGCAGAATCTCACCAAGAAGACACTGATATGTAGATTGTATTTTATATAGCATATATCATGAACAGAAGTCCGTTAAAAATAAAAAAAGATAGCTGGGAGGACAAGACCTAGGATAAAAAAAGTGCTCAATCCTGGTAAGTGCACTGATGCCAGGACTGGAAGAAATGACAGTGTAGAATCCAAGACATGGAAACATTCTTACAATGGAGCTAAGCCAAGCCCAGAGGGAGGATGTTCCCCCTGTTGTAGAAGGAAGTAACAGTCCACAAAAACTGATAGGCCAAAAAAGAGCCATAAAGATGATAGAGTAGACGGTTGAGAATAAGAAAGAAATTATGTATTGTTACTATTATGCAAGAAACCCATAATTTCCAGACAGACGGTATACAAAAAGATTAAGAAAGAAGTTAGAGGAAAGAAAAATACTTCTGCAAGAAAAACTGTCAGAAGCTTCAAATAAAAATTTGTGCTCATTAATACAACAGATTTACGAAAAACATTGTATAGACCAAGAAACCATGGGCCGTTTGGAAATAGAAGTGACTGATGAAATGCAAAAATATAAAGAATAAACTTTTCAAAGGTATAAAAAAGAAATATGAACATGAAAAGAGAGAGAGAGATCTGATATGGTGCAATATATATGCAAAGGACAAAGTCAAGTTAATCAACACAAAAGAGGCAGCCCCAAAGATTTTCAAAGAGAAATACAGGCAACGATATGTGGATATGGAAAATTTCACAATAAAAAATAAGACCACAAAGAAGGAATGTAGAACAGAAGATTAGTAAAACAGAAGTAAAAAAAATAGAAGTTGAAGTTATGGAATACCTGCAAAGTGAAGGATTTAGTGCAGAAAGTCTAACACAGGTTATGTCACAGCATGATGGAACAATGAGTCCCCAAAGTAAGGAGAAACAGGAGGAACAGAAGACATCTGAAGAATAAATATGGACATGGGAAAGAAAGAGATTTAATATGGTACAATATGTATGCAAAGGAGAAAATAAAATTAATTAATACAAAAAGAGTAGCACCAAAGATATTTGAAGAAAAATACAGGCAAAGGCATCTGGGCATGGAAAATTTTAAAATACGAAAATAAGAAAACAGAGAGGAAAAGTAGAAAAGGGGATTAGTAATGGAGAAGTTAAAAAGTAGAAACTGAGGATAGAGCAATAGATCCCCAAATTAAGGAGAAACCAGTGTAGCGGGAAACATCTGATCAGTTGCCATATGAAGATACTTTGGATCCTTGCATAGGAAGCCAGCTGGAGTTGCACAGCAAGGGAAGGAACAGTAAACTGTGTCAACTCTGACTCAGTCAGTGTTGTAGCGTGATAGGTCAGTGAGTTCCCATATGGAAGAGCAACAGATGAAACGGGATGAAACTGAAGAGAATATGGCACAGGAAGATACTCTGGAACTTTCTATAGATATGGTAGATAAGAATCCTTTATTGTCATTGCACAGGTACAATGAAATTTGTAACAATCCTCCTAAGGTGCATTCACATATAATGAACATGAATATATAAAAAAATGTAATAGAATAAAATGCCAAACAATACAATATAATGCAATCCAATGCATTAAACAACTAAGTTATTGCACTTGGGTATATTGCATATGAAAGGAATAAGGTAAGGTGCACAGGAATGTAAACATATACTTTCTAGTGTAAATGGCTATTATTTGTACTCAGTGTGAGTATTTAGCATTGCTCAATTCATATGGCCCTGGGATAGAAACTGAGATGAAATGGACCTGAATCATCTGCCAAAAGGCAGCAGCTCAAGCAGGTGATGTCCAGGGTGAGAAGGGTCTTTCAAGATGTTGGTTGCCCTGCTGAGACAGGGAGTGCTAGTTCCTCCAAAGAGGGCATTGAGCAGCCAACAATTTTCTGGGCAGAGTTAATGATCCTTTGAAGGGCCTTTCCATCTGTTGCTGAGCTGTTGATCTACAAAGTGGAAATGCAGTATGTCAGCACACTTTCAATAAAACAGTGGTAAAAATACACTTGTAGTTTCTCTTGCAGGTTGTTTTTCCTGAGGAGCCTCAGGAAATGGAGTCTCTGCTGTGCTTCATGACTGTCTCCATGGTGTTTATGGACCAAGATCTATGTTGTGCCTCTGTAAATCTATTATGAGTTCTTTTGTTTTGGCAGAGTTCAGGGCAAGGTTGTTTTCAGCACACCATGCAGCCAGTCTTTAAATTTCATCTTTATGTGCTGTCTCATCTCCTCCTGAAATAAGTCCAACCACTGTGGTGTCATCCACAAAGTTAATGGTGGTATTAGTAGAATGAGAGGGGACACAGTCATGGGTGTAGAGTATACAGAAGTAGGCTCAGCACACAGCCTTGTGGGACACCAGTGTTGAGCCTGAGAGTGGAGGAGAGGTACAGGGCTAGTCTAACCATCTGAGGATGGTTAGTCAAAAAAGTTTTTAATCCAATGGCAGGTAAGTTCTGAAAGTCCTAGGCCACCAAGTTTAGTAACCAGTCTGTCTGGGATAACTGTGCTAAAAAGCTGAACTAAAGTCTACAAAGAGCATCCTCACATAACTCCCCTGCTGCCCAAGATGACAAAGTGCAGCATGTAAGGCAGAGGAGGTGGCATCTTCTGTAGACTTATTTGCTCTGTAAGCATACTGGTGTGTGTCTGAGATAACTGGAAGACTGTCCTTGATTTGCCGCAGAACCAGTTGCTCAAAACACTTCATAGTAGTCATTGAGACTACTGATGACAGGTTTGTTTGGCAGTGGATTGATCATAGTTGACTTTAGACAAGATGGAATAGTAGACTTAGACAGAGACAGGTTGAACATTTTTGTGAAGACCCCACAGAACAGGTCCATGCATTCTTTCAGCACCCATCCCATCATTCCATCAGGGCCAGTAGCCTTTCTCAGATTAACAGCTTTGAGCACATGTCTTAGATCATGCTGTTGTACTGTGAAGGTATGGTTGTAGGAGGCTGGTATACATGATGTGAGACTGCTGTGGCCTATCTGCTGGTGTTTAGGTGTGACTGTCTCTGCTGTTTCCACCTCAAAATGGGCAAAGAAATTAAGTTCCTCTGCCATTGAGGCATCTCCACCAACAGCCATACAGTTGCTAGTTTTATGATTGGCGATGTGCTGAACACCTTGCCATAGTCATCATGGGTCCTTGTTGGTGAAGTGGTCCTCTAGCTTCCTTTTATAGGCCAATTTACCTTTTCTGATGGCTTTCTTTAGTTATCTGTAGTCACACTGTAAAGGACTCTTTGCCAGCCCTAAAGTCCGTGTTGCAGTGCTTGAGAAGAGATTTGACCTCCTTCATCATCCAGGGCTTCTGATTAGGGTACACATGAATGTGCTTTCTGGCAGTGATATTGTCATCTCAGGTTTTTATGTAGCAGAGTACTGTTGATATGTACTCTTCCAGATCCTGATCTTCAAAAATGTCCCAGGTAATTCTTTCAAAGCAATGCTGTAGCTGCAAGAATGCACTTCCAGACATATTTTAACAATCTTTGTAGTAATCTGGTATTTTCTCCTAACAGAAGTGTATGCTGGAGTCAAGAGTATGTACAAATGGTCCAACTGGCCTATATGAGGCAGCTGTTTTGCCCTATAGCCATCCTTGATATTTGAGTAGGCCTTTTCCTTCCTGGTTGCACATTTGATGTGTTGATGAAATTTGGGACAAACTGACTTTAAGTCCATCTGACTGAAATTGCCAGCTATGATATGAACAGCTTCAGGATGGATATTTTGTTGCAAGTTAATGCCAAACAGGTAACCTAGAGCTGTGCAAGCATTAGCATCTGGTGCAATGTAGATAGCTGTAACTATGACAGCAGTGAACTCTTGAGGTAAATAAAAGGATGTGCATTTAATTGTCATATACTCCAGATCATGAGGGAAGTAACTGTCTACAATCTTTGCATTGGTACACCACCTATTATTCACATAGATGCAAAGCCCCCCCCCCCCAACCTCTGCCCTTACCCGAGTCTTTACTCCTGTCCCACAGAAAAGCTGTGTGGCTGCCAGGTCAATGGCTACATCTGGTATAAACGAGTGTAACCATGTCTCTGTAAATAATAAAATGCAGCAGTCTGTTATATGTTCGTTCTCAGAAATCTATAGCTGAAGTCCATCCATTTTATTTGTGATAGATCTGACAAGAAGCTAGAAATATGCTGGGATGAGGTGGCTTGTGAGGATGTTTCCTAAGCCTGGCATGTAGGCCAGACCTGCAGCCATTCTTTTGTTTCCTGTATCTTCTCCACCTTCGTCTCATGCATGGGCTGGCAACAATCTAAGGAGAGCCTGGTGTTCTTGCCGTTTCCTCTGGTATGTCATATGAGTGTAAGAATTCACTTTTAACAGTTGGAAGGAGCTGAAATCTGATATGCAAGAGATCTTGTCGACTGTATCTAAGATTAGCCTGACTAAACTTATCAGTAAAGAACATACACATGAAAAAATAACAGAAAACAAACACCTGAAAAAAAAAAAAAAAAACAAGAAAAAGAAAATAAGCACTATAGAATGCCTGTAGAAAATGGTGATCAAAGAATGTGTCCTCAGTTTAGAAGAAAAAGAGAAGAGTTGCTTCATTTAATAGAGATGGAAACACGTATTAAGATCAATGAAAGAAACAGATTACAGAAAGTCAATAAAACCCCAAAAGTTTGTAATATAACAGAATTAAATAGAATATATTTCTGTGCAGCTAAATTAATAGATAAAGTTTTAACACAAAAACACAGGGTTGTAAAGGAAAGGAAGGGGAGAAATCAAATGCTATGGAAGTATCGAACAGAGAAAACCATAAAGCAATTAAGACAAGAAGTGTCACTGTTAGAATAGTGTAGAGAAAAGAGCAACAAAAATACTCAAAGATAGACGTGGTAAAAGCAATGCACAGTATCAGAACAGATCGGCATCTATCATGCACTATTGCAAATAATAAACTAAATATCAGCACCATACCTCTCAATTGTACAGATTTTTACAGAATGTCCAGATTTTCGGTCCAGTTTTCATAAAATTGTGTTTTTTTCTGAAAAATTAGTGGCAAATCATTCATTAAAGACTGAAGTTAAAAAATAATGACAGAAATTTAACTTTCAGATTTCATACCATTAAGAAAATTCATGTTAATATAAAGCCTGGTATTATATTAACTTTCTAAGTTTGTAAGAGCAATATTTAAAAATTGTCCCTATTTTGGGGCCTTTGTCCCACTTGTATTTATAGCTTTGTCCAGATTTCTTGCTCTAAGAGGTTGAGAGGTGTGATCAGCACTAGTAGAAAAACTTAGAAGATATGCAGATAAATATAAAGGAAAAGTACAAAATAAGAAGTTTATTGTTGACCCAAACAAAGTTTTACAGAGAATTGTGAAACAAGGCAAAAGGAATTGAAATAGCACCAAAAAAAGAAGAGATAGCTGGATTTTAGAGAAATATCTATGAAGATCCTGTGGAACATAATAAAGCTATTAAATGGACTGAAGAAGTAAAAGAAAGAATAAGAAGTTCAAATGTACAGGATATGAAATGCAATGAAGTAATGGCCAGAGAGAATGAAAGTTAAGAAAAGCTCCTAAATGGAAAACCCCAGGCCCAGATGCAGTACCAAACTTCTGGCTAAAAGTATTAACATCTTTGCATGAAGATTTAGACAAAAAAAAACATTGCTGATATTACAATTACTATTATTCTATGCTTTGTATTTTTATCTTGTTCATATTTTGTTCTGTACATCTTAATTATCTGTAATTTGCATTACTACTGCTTTTTGAATTGTTATACTGTATATTGTTATATAATTATTAACTATGTTAAAATTTGTTCTTGTGTCTGTAAAATCTCTGGAGATTTTCTCCTATGGTCTCCACTTAAAATGGGCCTCTGGCTCAGTTGGGCCAACCCGATTAACAGATGTCAAATAACTAAATAAATATTACAATTTAGCCATGAGTAAGAACTATTTATATGTGCACCCCGAACAGACACCAGCCTGGATAACAACAGGAAAACCAATACTCCTACTTAACAGCAAGTTATTCTAAAACGTATAGACCAATAACTTGTCTTCTGGCTACGTATAAACTATACACTGGAATTGATGCTGACATTGTTCATAGTCATTCAGAAGAAAATTTAATCATTGCAAAAACAAAAGAAAATGATGATAAAAGAAAGTTATATGGAACAAAGGATCATTTGTTGTTAAAGTCATAATGGAGAATTGTAAAACGGGGAAGATCTAAGTATGGCATGGATAGACCATGAAAAAGCAGTTGAAAGTATCCCATATTCATTGATAAAACAGTGCTTAAAAATGTATAAGATGCACTGTACACTGATCAATTACATAACAGTGACCATGAAACAGTGGCAAACCACTTTGCAGTTAAGCCATGATAAAGGGCAAATTATTATTCCAGGGATAAAAATTCAAAGCAGGTTATTCCAGGGTGACTCTTTCTCACAGCTGCTCTTTTGTCTTGACTTTAACAAATCAAGCTGTCTACTTAATAGATTAGGTCATGGCTACAATTTGGCTTCCAGAAAACAACAAAATGTAAAGACTTATCTTTTTGTAGATGATTTAAAACTGTATAGTTCATTAGATGAGGAACTGAAAGCACAACTGCAAGTGGTGAACATTTGGTCTTGATAAATGTGTAAAAGCAACCTTTAAAGCAGGAAAACTACAGCGCCAAAAAGCATTAGTTTGGGACAGGAATGTGATATAAAAGAACTTGAGCAAGAGGGAGTGTATAAATATTTGGGAACTGACAAAAGCTCAACAATAAAACATGAATAGATGTGAATAAAACTTAGTAAGGAATATTTTAGAAGACTTAATACTGAAAACAGCATTGACATCCAGGAACAAAATCGAAGCTGTAAACCAGTTTGCTCTTCCTGACCTAACTTAAAGTGTTGGAGTAATTGATTGGCCCCAAAAGGTGTCAGATAGGTTGGACAGGAAAACAAGAAGGATGCTTCATGCTCATCAAATGATTTATATAAATCATTTCATACCAACACTATTTTTCCCATTCTGAAGGAGATATGGTCCTCCTTAAAATTGATTACATGTATAAATCTGCATTCATAGGACTTACATATCTGCTGACCTCACAAGACCCAAACGTAATGAAAATTTTGAAAAATGAGGAGAATAAATCTAAGATGTCTTCCCTGCTTAGTTCAGCAGAAGCATATCATCATTAAATGGGAATAGAACTCAAATGGGAAGTAGCTAAAAATCAGACAGCAACTGAATGTGCGAAAAAACCCCAAAATAAATCAGATGGGAAGGCAAGAAATATGGAAAATGCATAAATATAGTTGCAAGTATAGAAAACTCTTGGACCAACCTCATAAAGATCAGGATTGAATTCATGAATGGTTAAGGATAGGTGAATTTCAACCAAAAGATGAAAGGGTAATATTGGTGATGCAAGATAGTGGACTACGTACATGTTGGTTTAGAAAGTCCATTGAACATGTGGGATAAACTGACAAATGTAGGTTTTATAAAACAGAATTGAAAACCGTTACACATCTTGTTGCTGGTTGTTCTTTAATAATGGCAGAAGAAATGTATACTGAAAGACATAATAATATGGCAAGACTGTTGCATTGGGAATTGTCCAAGCATTAGAATATTGAAGTAGCTGAAAAGCACTTGGCATCACCCATTACCAACAGTTCAAAAACAGATGCAAGAAAAACAGATATAGTAATCCATGAAACGAAGACAAAAGTAGCATTGATCATTGAAATTGTTACACCCACTGACTACAGTGCCTTACATACAGACAGACACAGGATTGGCAGGCAGAAATAAGGGCAATGTGGAAGATGGATACCCAGACAGTTCCAGTAGTTGTAGAAGCAAGCGGCCTTATATAGAAAGAATTTACAATTTTACTTAGATATGTTACCAATCCACGTAACCCCGTACAAATTGCAGAAGGAGTCATTACAGGGCGTATTGCAGGTGCTGCGAAGATCACAACTGGCTGACAAAGATTGAAACAATACTAATTTCATGAACTTTAATCATACTTTGACTTAGGAATGGGGTCCATTCCTGTCATGGTATTACAAACCCAAAAGACTTAAAGAAATTAAAACACATGGAGAAACAGAGCTTCAAGATGCTTTATCCCTCAAATTATCTATGATATTTTATTTATTTATTTATTATTTGTTGACCAGGTTACTATCCATTAGGATCTTCTTCTTTCGGCTTTTCCCGGTTAGGGGTCACCACAGTGGATCACCTGTCTGCTCATGATTGGCAGTGGAGTTTTACAGTGTCGAGTTGCCAGCCTGGCACCCAACCTTCCACAGAAGGCACACACATGCACATACTTACACCTAGGGCCAATTTAGAGTATCCAATCCACCTACAGCATGTCTTTAGGATGTGGGAGGAAACTGGAGCACCCAGAGGAAACTCACGCGACCACAGGGAGGACATGCAGACTCCACACAGAAGGCACCCCAGCCAAGGATTGAACTGAAGAACCTCTTGCTATGAGGCAGCAATGCTTACAACTGCACCACCATGGCCGTCATATATATTATAATTAAGATATAATAGGATAGAATCTTTTCAGGAGATACCTGAGGTGGTATTTGTACTACTAGGGTAAATTTGACTAGGGCATCAGGAAGCTTCCCCAAGTCTTCTCACATATGGGTATGCTGTATGGCATTATACTTCCTGCTTCTGGACCAGGTACAAAGACAGCTTGGGGAATAAAGGACAAGAAGATTGGAGAAGTGTGTAGTAATGCAAAAGGCAAAGCCTCCCAAAATGCAGATGCTATGACAGTGTTTGTGTTAGAAGGGTCAAGAAAGGGCAGGCAAACAAGTCTGTAGATGAAGGTACAGTGAAAGCTGTTGAGCTTTCTCAAAAGGAGAATGCAGTAGAATTGGTTGTGGAGTCAGAAGAGATTTGTTCAAAAGAATCTCTACAGAGATGAGGTATTGCTGCAGGAATGTGTTGTTGAACCCTCCAGTCAGGAGGGTTGCGAGATGAATTACTGTTGGACTTAATTAATGTAAGTGAGCCAAAGACTGGTAAAGATGTATCCTGTGGAGACCTAATGCAGAAAATACAACAGGAAGAAGAGACAGTTGTGAAAGGTAAGTTGTATGCAAAGATGGTGAAGTCAGGAGCCAATAGAAAGAAACAGGTGTAAAAAAAGAGACTTTTTACTGTATGTATCAAAAAAGGAAGACACTGAACTGGACAGATATAAGGTATGGGATGAAGTAATTTCATCATTAGGAATTAACACAAGTGCGGTAAGAGCCTTTATACATATTAAAAAAGAAACATTTTATGACATTATTTTTGAGACTGGTCAAATAATGTAAAAATTCTTTGAAGAATATGAGAAGAAGAAGAAAATGGTAGGAAATGTGATTTGCATGTATTTAAAACATCTTATAGAGAAACGAAGAAAAAAATACTATTTACAACTGAAGTAGATAAAGAGACTTTAAATGGGCATTTATTGAAGGTATGTAAAAGGTATTCAATGTGTCAAAAGTGTATGATAGAGGCTTACGGACTGGTGTGTGGGATTGCAATGTGATTCTGAACATTGAAAATGAAAGTATTGTGAATTTACCAAGTGTTATAAATGTTGTAGGGGCATGGTAAAATATTGGGGTCAGCCAAAAACATGGTTTTGTGTGGTAAAAATAATAATTTAATTAGTAATTGTGATAAAAGAATATGTTTTAATGTGGAAAAAAATAGGACATGATCCAAGGGATCGTGAAGTGAAATATTACAAATGTAACAAAAAGGGTCAGTTGGGGGAATGTAAAAAAAGGGAAAAAGATGTGGAGGCAGATATTGTAGAAGTATTAACATAGCAAGATCTAAAGGGCAAGACTTGGCAAAAAAGATTTAGAAACAGTGAAAATACAAATAGAAACTATGGATAGTGAGCAAGTTGTATAAAAAGTTAGTATGTAGAGATAACTTAATAAAGGAAAAATGGAAGAAAAAGAATCAGGACTGAGTGATAGCAATGATATTAAATAGAATATAGTAAAGCAAAAAAGAAATTTATTTGATAAGAGTGTGTAAGAGAAAAAGGAAAATTATAGAGGGATTTAAAAAAGAAAAAAATGGAAAGACTGAATATATATTACTTAAGGTAGAATTACTTGTAAAAACTTAGCACTAAATGTGTAAATTTTTAGGAAGTTCGAGAGAAGAATACAAATTTTGGATTGGAATAAAAAGCAAGATAGCGATGCTATTTTAATAGACAACATTAGATTTTTGTCTCAGATAGAAAGACATCAAACAAAAGTGTGGTGGGGAAAATGTTATATGGAATTGCAGGAGGGAAACCTTTTATTACATAAAGATACAGTTAAAGTGTTAGATGTTAGGCTTGTTATAATAAGTAGAATTACAATCATTGATGTAAGATGGATGGACCATGTTATTAGAATTATTGCAATATATGCAATATGATAAAAAAGAAGAGAGAAGAGATGTTTAGAAGTATTATTCAATATGTAACAGTTAATATGGAGATTATTGTAGCAGGGGAGTCTAACTGTAACTTAAGGCAACAGAAAAAGAAGGCATATGATGTCAAATTAGTATGGGACATTATAAAATATGGACAGTTAAACATTTAGAATTTAAAGACATGGACATATAGAACAGGAGATAAAAGAACAGAAATAGATTGTTATTTTCAGAAAGTTTAGTAACAGTAACGCATGGAGTGTTATTGGCAGGATTTTCAGATCATAGGGCAATTGGCATTTCGATAATAGGAAATGCTAAGTATATAAAAATAGGGAAAGGTTTAATAAGAGTGAAAGAGTTGCAATGAGATGCTACAGGGAGAGAAGAGAGAGTTTTATAAAGATTGGTCAGAATGGTGGTTAAATTTCAAACTGAATACAAAAAGTGTTATGTGACATGGGAGAAAAATATATATATGGGAAAAATAAAGTATAAGAATTTAAGTGACAATACAATTGATTGTCTAGAGAAAAATTATGAAAATTTATTTAAGAAGAAGCAGGAATTATATGAGTTGAATAAGAAAAAATAGGATATTTATTGTATATACAAAGATATTTTCTGTAAGGAAAAAAGAAGCAGTCACTCCATATTTGAGTAAAATAATTAAAGAGAATAATAATGTAATGAGAGAAATGAAGGATTCATCATGTTTGTTTGCATCTTTCGGCTTTTCCCAGTTAGGGATCACCACAGTGGAACTCCGGTCCGCTAATGATTGGTAGTGGATTTTTACGTACCGGGTTACCAGCCCTGATGCACAACCTTCAACGAAGGCACGCCCCATTCACGTATGCCTCCAGACAGAAGATGCTCTAGCTGAGAATCGAACGGGACAACATCTTGCTATGAGGCGACAATGCTACCGCAACACCACCACAGCAGTATGAAGGATTCATCATGTATAATATATAATTCACAGTAGAAAATTATGAATATAGTAAAATAATATATTAGAACATTATTTAAAGAGCAGAGGACAAAGATGTGGAAGGAACAGAAGGTATGTGCATGGACAAAGATTTGAAAAAAGAAATAATAAAATTATAGGTGCTAAAAGTAATGAATCTGGATTCAGAAGCAGGAATGGATGAAATAGAATATAGGATGTATAAAAATTTGACTGCACAGCAAAAAATGGTTTGTAAAGGTATTAAATGAATGGCTAAATAAAGGTTTTATATATAAAGACTTATGTAGGGGTGTTATTAGATTTATATGAAAAAGGTGAGAAGAGAGAAATACAGAATTGGAGACCAGTAGTATTAAATACGAAAGATTATAAGTTTTTTATAAAAAAATTACAAAAAAGGATGGCTGTGAAAGTGGGTAAAGTTGTAAATGAATATGTATTTGGTATAAAAGATAAAGGGTTCAAAATTTATTATTAATAATTAGAGAATTAGTAGAAGATATAGTACATAGAAATGTTCAGATGAAAGTGACCTTTTCTTCCTGGGCCTCCACTAAAAATGGGCTCTTCTTGGCCCAGTGGACTTCCCCAGTCAGACTGAAATAAAATAAATAAATAAATAAATAATGGTAGGCAGTTTAACAAAACTTTTGTTTCAGTTCATTATTCTGCATTATGGGAAATATGTGAAGTCTATACTATAAGTAAAAAAAAAATAAAAATGTTTGTATTACAGTATATAGGTATAATATAGTGAAGGCTATGTTAAATGGGTGGTTAAGTAAAGATATAAAGTTAGAAAAGGGTATTGGACAAGGATCTCCACTGAGTGGTACATTATTTGTATTAGTAATGGATGTAATATCCACATACATATGAATGCAGAGATGGAGGCAATTACTTATATTTCTAATGAAGGGATATAAATGCCAATTTTGCTATATTAGACAGATATTATTATTATTATTTTTTGCAAAAGATGGATTACGTATGACTACAGTGGAAAAATAATTGCAGGAAATTATTCAGGTAATAGGTTTTATATTAAAGACAAAAGTGAAGGTTTAGGATTTGAGGAGCGGATTGGTAGAATTAAATTTTATATGAAAAAAATAAAATTATTGGAATTAATTTTGGAAAACAAGAAATTATAGAAACAATATGGAAAGAAAAATAGAGGAAATAAAATATGTGTGTTTGTGTGTGTGTTTTGGAAGTCTTTTAGACTTTCATTCAAGAAAAAAGTTAATTTAATTAATTCCAAATTGTTACCCAAAACTGCTTATTTAGCAGGTGTTTTTAGTGTTCCTTTGACATTAGGGAGAGAAATATATATTTTCTTTTATTTGTGGATTGAGGTTGAATCTGGTTAAAAGAGGGGTCCTATATGTGAGAAAAGAAAAAGGAGGATTGGGGCTAATAAACCCTATAGTTTATACTGCAGTGTTAAATTTATATAGAGTAATGAAATGTTTAAAGGATAATGAGGTTTCTTTATTAACACAAATATTAAGTTTAAAGTGTAAAACAGAATAGTTAGCTTTTTTGCTCAAAAAAGGAGAGTTTTTGTAATAAAGAAAAAGAGAATTGTCAAGATGAGATTATCTTTGGGAAAATTAATGTGAAAGAGAATGAAAATGAAAGAAAAGAATGGTATAACATGATTATAGAAAAGTATTGTAGGATATATCCATGGAAGGATTTGCATAAAGAAAGGAAATGCTATTTTGGCAAAAATGGAAAGATGTAAGGGAACTATAGAGTGTCAAGGTCTTCTCTGGAGGCTGACTATACAAAAATTAATGGTAAAGGTGAATATATCTTACAAATGTAGAAAATAGTGTCTGTTTGCATTGTGGTGATTTTGAAACAAGTGAACATGTTTTTCTAGAATGTAAAATAGTAAAAATGTTATGCAAAAAGATTATAGATATGAACAATGTGGAAGGATTTAAATAAGTAAGAAATTTAAATATGGGCATGATTAAAAGTGGGTGTTACAGAAACAAAAGTAAAAAAAAGAGATTGAAAGAATTGATAAAATGAAAGAATTGATAAAAATAGAGATTGAAAGAATTGATAAAAAATATTCTGTATCATATGGTTAATTAAGAACCAGAAAGTGAATGAAATATGTTTAATGAAAAGTGGGATTTGGCCATGATATTAAAAAAGATAAGGTTTTAGATGTGGAAAATGGAGTGAAGGTCAAAGAAGTAAACATTAAGTGTTGTATGTATATGATGAAAGGACTGTAGAAGAAAGATGTGATGTATGTTTTGTAAATATTGTGTATAGTGTATATAATGAAAAATGTATATATAAAATATAAATAAGCAGAAATGTAAGTAACCATCATTGCTTTTAATAAAGGACACCTACTCTCTTCAATAGGTGCTGTGGAATCTTTTTATATATGACCCACATTAGCTGTAATATATAATTATTGACAAAGTGTTGGGTAAGCCCAGTTTCTAACCAAATGGGGTAGGTTACTTTGAGCACAAAAGAGGACATTGGGATAAGAAATGAAAGGAATGTGTGATAGTGGAATAAATTGGGAATAGTTAGAATGAGGCTAGAACAAATGTCTTTTTCTTTTATTTACCCCAAACTGGACTGAATAGGAGCCAGTCTCTACTTTATCTGCCAAATCTTCTTGCACTTTTCAGGATAAAAGTCTGCATACACTGTGGTTCAGTTAAGTATGTTTTATTATGTATAGATGTTAACAATATCTGAATCAAATCTTACTGTCTCCAATAATAGTACTGATAAATAGAAACAGACTGAATTATAACATCCGTAGCTTTTGCACTCATTAAACTGTCCATAAATTCTGCACTAAGAATGTCAAATCTCACTGGCTCCAATAACAGTGCTGATAAACTGAAACAGACTGAATTATAATGTCTGTAGCTTTTGCACTCATTATACTCAGAATTATTAATTTCCTTCTGAATATAATTAATATACTGGAATTCTTGATATCTGACCTGACTTCTATACCTACTTTCCAGTGTCTTTACCAAACTCCTGTGGACTGCTCTGCAATGACTTTCTGCATATCATTCCAAACTAAGTTACTTCTGTAAGGAAGTTGTGACATCAAAAGAAAATTGCTTTACAAAGAAGCTTTATTTATTTTGAAGTATTCAACACTGACCCCCTAGTGGGCTAAATACTGAATGCTGCTGAAATATTTTGTTTGATTATATTATTCATTATTTTACTTCTGGAAGGCTTTTTGAAAGTTGAGGTGCTAGAGACTGCTTTATATTAAAGTTGGTGACCTGGTTGACTTGTGGTTTATCTTGCTTACTTCTTACTTCTTTGTTTGAAGTATTTCTCCTAATAATGCCAAAACTGTGTAAATAGGGTTGCACCTATGCATTTTTTTCCTGGACTATCCTGAAATCAAACCAATTGTCTGGTAGCCTGAAAAACACTGTACAAACTCCAGTATTCTGTTTCAAGAAAGGAAACAGACTATCGGAGTTTGTAAAATTGGCAGATTGATTATGCTTTTTTACAGAAAAACATAGTAAATTGGCAGAAAGCAGGCATTAGGAATGGAAAAAGAGGGCATTCCCATCAGCTGATTTCATGCCGATGTCACATAATGGGCAAAAGTTGGATGGGAGAGAGAGCAGAAATGGGCGGGGCTACATGTGATGCGAAGTGTGGGGCCTTGGTCCCATTTTAGTCCCAAAGAAAGGAAGCAACCATACCTGTAAATTTTCTACAGGTGCTACATGCCTCTTTAACCTTGGTTCCCAAGCCTCGTACCATCTAAACAAGATCTGTATGTACTTAATGTACTGGACATTCAGTTAGCACATTTTATTCTAATCAGTATTCTTGACTAGGGTTCCCACCTTTTCAAATGCCCAAAGTGGGACATTTTTGGTACAAATGTCAGATTTTGCAGGGCAAAACATATCCACGGCCAGTACAAATGACAGAACTTCACTTTTTTGCCTAAATAAAAGCTTATTTTTGTAGCATTGTAGTTGCTTATTCTGTTTCTTATAACATTTAGGTGTTTCAGATACAGAATAATTGTTTTATGCAACTATTACATAAAAATATAGTAAACATTTTTGTCTTAAAATCTCAGGACATTTGCCATTTTTTAAATTTTTTTGCAGGACACAACTGCCCAAAGAGAGACTGTCCCTCGCAAAGTGGGACAGGTGATAACCATATTCTTGACTGAAGGTTAATAATTTGTAATGAAACATTCCTTTCTATTGAAACTGCATGTAAAATGTAAAATATAAAATGAAACTATAGGCCTGATTTAATATGGCTGTATTCCTAGGCCTATGTAAACAGAATGCTGTATTTCTGTCTAATAAATTACATTTAAATGAAACCTAATCTTACAATTCCCCCTGAGATCCCCAAACAGAGGTCTATTTTGTAGTAACTTTAAAATATGAAATATAAAATGAAGACAAATGCCTAACTTTACATTTTCAGGCCTATGCAAAGTCAATTTTACTAACTGTATTTATGTAGAATTAGTAAAATATGACAATTGTATCAGAAATTACTGAACTAGGATTTACTTCTGTAATTACTTTATAAATGTATTAATGTAGTCTGCAGAGAATACTATAATGATTACTAGAACCAGTATAGAGGTGCAGCAGTAGCGTTGTCACCTCACAGCAAGAGGTTCTCTGGTTTGATTCTCAGCTGGGGTGCCTGCTGTGTGGAGTCTGCATGTCCTCCCTGTTTTTGTGGGTTTCCTCTGGGTGCTCCAGTTTCCTCCCTCATCACAAAGACATGCATCTAGAGCATTTCTCCCAGGGCCTCCACTGAAAATTGGATTCATTCCAAGTCGGACTTTATTTTATAGCTGTTATATTTTATATTAATGTAGCTTTATCTGGTAAATAAACTTGCAATTTTAATTTTGACCACTAGGTGTCATCTGAGCATTATGTTCTGTTAACTATATGAATTTTTTTGAAATAGCTTTATGATTTCATTATAACTGGGCAATTCTTTAACATGAGTTATAACTGGTATTAAATAGCTTATGTTGCGTTTTATAAACTCTTTTTTTACACCTATATCTTGAAGCACACCATTTACTGTATTATCTTGTTTCCTAAAATCTTCAGCAAGAGTTATTAAAGTATTTACTAATACTAATAAGCCCGTCTATTTAACTTTTTAATTTCTATGTGCTACATTTTAAATGTGCATGTCAAGTATCCTGTAAATGACTATGTGTTGAAATAGTAGTACGCTTAGTAAAACCTATGTTTTCTGCGTTTCAGATCTATGCCTTTCCATACTCTGTCAGTGTCTTTTTAACTTTGTCTAATGTACAATAATCATTATGTAATGTGCACTGTATTATGTAACAAATTAACAAATTAAGCCTGACATTCCATGGCTTGAGTATATCAAATAACTATTTTTACTTATTCTTTTTTGAAACTTGAAATTTACACTAAAGTGATACATATTATAGTGAACATCTAAAATAGCTGTGTATAAATGTTATATTCTGGAAACTAACACAAATGGAATACCTTTCCTCCCAGTATCATCTGAACACAGATAAAAACATAAACTGAAAACTAGTGCTGTTATACAACAGTATGAAAACATCATTTGAAATTGAAAGTTTAGCTTGAAATACTTCATGTTGTGACATCACTAATTTGCCTAAATACACTTCTCCATACTTGTTTTTAAATTTAATCTGCCTAAATTCACACCTGTTGTATACACATTTTAACTCTAAAGAATACCTTCTTTAGATAGCTGAAAGACATTTACATAAATTCATTTAGCATTTCTGGCTTTGGTAGTCTTGTCTTTCTGTTGATATTTGACTTGTGCACAGCAGTTCTTATGAAATGTAAGCCTTCCAGGCTTCCAGACCTCTCCTCATACCCATATGATAAGACTGTTGGCAGAATATCTTGAACCATTAATAAACTTGTAAATGTCGTTGTATATAATATCTGTAAAAATACAAAAAAAAAGCAGTTATCAGGTTCTTAAAATAATATCTGTAGCTTTAACAATTATAAGCTGATTGCATTGCTTGTTGCCCTGACTTTATCTATATTTTTTAAAAAATCTATCTGATCCCCTCCAGTCCTGTCCTGCTGTAGGCTGCTGGCTCCACTCATGGTTTGCTTTTGCTGTGTCTCATCTACCCCAGGTGTCTCCCACTTTTCTACAGGGTACCCTGGATTCCTGCCCTTGAAAGAACTACCTAAGGGGATCCTACCTTGTTTTGTACTTTTTTAACTCCTAACCCCTGTGAATTCCCTGCTTCTCTCCACCTTATACATGTAGTCAACCAGTGCCATATTCCTGAGCCGCCTTACCTCTGAGCTTGCTCACTGTTTCATTGATAGTTTTTCTCTGGCTAGTCTGCCTCCTTCTCCTTGGCTCTATCTGACTCCATTTTCTTCTGCCTCATACCCCCATTCCCCCTCCATTAAGTCACCTCTCTCGCTTCCTTGCCTTTTCCCATCCTATTCAGCCAGCTCTCTCGCTTCCTGCCTTATCCCACCCCCTTCTTCTTATCTATTCAATCACCTTATGCTTCCTGCCATATCCTTCCCCCTTCTTCTTACCTATTCAGTCACCTCTCCCGGTTCCTGCCTTATCCCTCCCCCTTCTTCTTACCTATTCTCTGCCCCTGAATCTATATAGCGGCACCAGTACTTGTGGCGGCATTTTTAAAATTCTCTCTGATCTCCTCCAGTCCTGTCCTGCCATAGGCTGCTGGCTCCACTCGTGGGTGAGTGCTTTCACAGGTTATAATTTATAATTAATTCATATATAGTTATGATTAATAATACATGCCTCTGGCATACTTGCCAGCTGTAGCTATACATGTTTGTTGTAGGCTCAGTTTCCAAGTCCTTTAAAAATTATTAGTGGTTTTTCCGTTGTTTGTACTGGCTGTTACTGTGTGTCCCAATTAAGTGAACTGCAACTGCTGCCCTATTCTACATTTAATATTTTAAGTGAGAAGCATATGATGTAGGCTCAGTTTCTGGGTCCTTTAATAATTAGTAATGTCTTTTTCACTCTTTGTACTAGCTGCTACTATGTGTCTTAATTAAGTGAACTGCAACTGCTGCCCTTTCCTATGTTTAATATTTTAAGTGCTGTTTTACTTGTAAGATTTCAAATCCTAATTGCTTTTTCTTGAAGGTTGCACATTTTTTTTATCTGTAACTGCTGCCCCATCCTGTGTTTAAATATTTACTGTTGATATAAGTGAAAATATTTACTGTTGATATAAGTGAAACTCTCAAGTACTGTAACTGCTGCCCGATTGTGTTAAATGTCCCATTATCTGCTGGGATATTTGAAACATTCAACTGTGTTACATTCATTGAACTGTAGCTACTGCCCATTTATGGGCTTAAACCTTGACTGCTTAAATATTTGTGAAGTTCAACTGCCATTTTCGCTTGTTCCTGAATGTTGCTTTTTAGAACTGTGTTTCACTACTTATGGTCAGATTTTTGTTGCTGTTGCACTGTACTGTTATCTGTGTTCCAGGTACCCAACTAATTTAGTGCCTCTATCCTCCCCCATAGTCTCCCCCAATTCTAGTGTTCCTGTATGCACACACCCTCACTTCAAAGCCATCTCTAGGCTACCCACTACCATTCACACAGGACTGTCTAACTGAAGACTTCTTCCCCCTTCTACTAGCTGATATATTGTAACCTTATTGATAATTGTTTATTTATTCCTTTCCTTTACAGCTTGCTTTTGCTGTGTCTCAACTACCCCAGGTGTATCCCACTGTTCTACACAGTACCCTGGCTTCCCACCCTTGAAAGAACTACCTAAGGGGATCCTGCAGTGTTTACTGTAACCATTCCACCTCACTCAAGAGCTAACTACAAAGTGCATGTACCCTACTGGAACAAATATCTTATACCTTATTACTGCTGCATATTAACTCACCGAGCACTCGCTAGCAGCCTACCATGGACTTTAGTCCCCCTTAACTCTTCAGCTCCTTCCCACTCCACGTAGCCCATCCTTGCAATTACTCAGCATTTAACCACTGCCAACCTTTCCATTTTATGTTAAAAGGTACAGAAACTTTTCTGTTAATCAACTACTGCCCTGTTTTAGCTCCTAACCCCTGTGAATTTCCTGCTTCTGTCTACCTTATACACATAGTCAACCAGTGCCTTATCCCTGAGCCTCCTTACCTTTACTGTTTCACTGATAGTTTTTTGCTGGCTAGTCTGCCTCCTTCTCCTTGGCTCTACCCACTCCGTTCGCCTGCGGGCTTACTCCGCTCCCCTACCCTGCCCGCAAATACCATCTTCCCCCGCTACCTCTACACTTATAGTCACAAGACTACACCCACCCCATCCCACCACAATAGACTCATCCCATCCTCTCCCCACCCATAATAATGTATTCTGCTCCACCCCTGCTAATCAATCCCACCCCACAAATTCTACCCATACTTGGTACAGCCCACACCACTACCCACTCAACTCAATTATTCCCTCCCAGCTCAAAACCTAAATAACCACAAATTACAAAACCTGCCTCATTTATAACTCAAACTTCTCCTGACCTTATCCTGTCTAACTTATCTCACCAGGCCACTTAATGCCTATCACTCTCCCCCTTTTCATACAAGTTCATTCACCATACAATACGTACACTCTTCAACCTTCATATTCCCCCTAGCTATACTTCTTCAACAACTGTCTACTTTTCCCTTACAAACGTAGACCTACCTACAAATACTCTACTCCCGCCCTAATTAGCCCTACGTCTACAAAGCTAGAAACCCTCAAACTAGATACTAAGCGGTCTAAATACCTCTTTTTTTCAAATTTGCCAACTTATTACCATTCTTCTCTCAGGCAACATTCACCCTAATCCTGGCCCCACTTCCCCTCACTATTCAAACCCCCCCCCTTACTCCCCCTCAACAGGAAAATCCCTCTTTTTCTCAGCACTAAATGCTCAAAGTATATGCAACAAAATCCCTAACCTTCATGCCTGGCTCCTCCACAATCAGTCAGACATCCTGTCCATCTCTGAAACTTGGCTGAAGCCCCATATAAAAGACTCTGAAATAATACCACCCAACTACTGCATCATTAGAAAAGATAGAAAACACAAAAAGGGTAGTGGAGTCATTCTCCTCTACTCATCCTCCCTCTCAGTTATTCCCTACACTAAACCTATTTCTCAATTCTCTAACACTGAACTAATTCCAGCCTTACGTCAGGTAAATATACATAAACTTATATGTATAATCACCCTCCACATTTCTTCTGGAGACAATGTCCCAATCCTCAAAGATATTCTGTCCTGGTTCTCCACCAATATTACCAATGAGACTATAATCCTGGGTAACGTAAACATTAACTGGATCTCCATTCAATGTTCTACAAACTCCATAAATATAAACCTCTATAACTTCTCCCAGCTAATCAATTCTACAACCAGATCTTCCAAGAACTACTCTACTGGAAGCACCCTTGACTGGATTCTGGTCTCTTACCCTCATTACATCTCTGACAGTGGTACCCTCCCCAACTCGCTCAGTCATCACCTTCCCACTTTTGCTCATCACCTTTCTTCTTTTGTACAACTATCTCATGCCTACATCTCCACACACTCCCTAAAAAGTGTCATCCCCAATACCTTCTCAAAATCGCTAAAACATATTAATTGGACCCCACTAAAAACTCTATCTTTAGAAAATGCCTATTTCAGTACAACATTCTTAAACCTCTTAGACACCTTTGAACCCATGAAAACTAAAAGAATAAAAAGTAACTCCATCCCTTGGTTAACCTTAGCAGTCATGCTCCTCTGAGACAGAGCTTGGAAATGACACCAGAAAAATAAAAATCCCATCACCCTCAATGAATACAACATACGTCGTAACAAAGTAAAAAAACTTATTATATCAGATCGCAAATCCTTATTCCATACTCCAAAACAACCTCAAGACAAACCCTAAAAAATTCTGGGATGGAATTACCTCTCTGTTTAATCCAGGTAGAAAAGAAAACCTTTCCCTTGATCCAAATGCCTCTAACGTGGATTTAACCACCCAGTTTAACTATTTCTTCATTGATTCCATAACCAAACTAACATTGTCCTTCACTAACAATCCTACATCATCACCACTACCTTCCCCTATCTCATCCTCCTCTAGTGTTTCCTAATCCCAACCCCCTTCCTTCTCTATGAATCCCATCCCTATATCTACTATAACAAACTTTTACAGAACTTGAAACCATGCTCTAACGCCCCTGATAATATTCCCTCCTACTTTCTAAAGACAGCTACAAAAGCCGTTGCCTAACCCATCTGCATTCTAATAAACTGGTCAATCAAAGAAAGCTATGTACCCCAACTTTGCAAAAAAAGTCTTTATTATTCCCCTTCACAAAGGGGGGAACAATAACAATAGCTCTAATTTTCGACCTATCGCCATCTTATCCCCCATCTCTAAACTGCTCGAAAAATGTATACATCTACAACTCTTACCCTATCTCATAGATAACCACCTACTAACTCCCACACACCATGGATTCAGGCCTGGCCATAGCACTACCACCACCCTCCTTTCCTTCATAGAAACTGTTAAGAAAGTCCACGACTCCAGCTGTAATGTGTCCACTCTCCCCCTAGACCTTTCTAAGGCTTTTGATACTATCTCTCACAAACTTCTCCTAACTAAACTCTCTAAACTAAATATATCCCTCTCCTCTATCAACTGGTTTACCAGTTACCTCTCTAACAGGCAACAAGCAGTCAAATGGAAAAAAGCCACCTCCCCATTCCTCAATACTCCCACAGGTGTACTCCAGGGATCTATGCTAGGTCCCCTACTTTTTAATATTTTCATTAATGACTTCCACCATACCATCCCCAATGCAAAACTTATCCAATATGTCGATGATTCAACATTCATCTGCTCTGCCATCTCCACCGCCACTCTCATAACCCAAGATGCCTTTTCTTCTACTGAACAATGGATGTTAGATAATCACCTAGCACTTAATGCGTAAAAAAATAAACTTATATTTACCCATTCTAAAACCACCACCATAGGCACAAAAACTCATTCACCATCACCAGTCTGAATAATATACCTCTCGAAATAGTATCTAATGTAAAACTACTAGGTGTCCTCATTGATGATATGCTTAATTTTGATACCCACCTACAAATAAATATAAAAAAAACACATCAGAAACTAGGTATGCTCTACCGCCACAGTCACTACTTCTCTCCCTCTACCAAGTTGATTCTCTCTACCACATACCTCATCCCTTCTCTCCTATACATGGTGCCCCACACCTTACTGACCTACAATCTTCCCTCAAGACAAAACTCTCCTCATGTTGCAACAAAATTTCCAAATTTGCTACAGGCTACAGATCCTCCCCCCATCACTGTATTGCCCTTCACCAACTGAAATGGCTAGAGTTGCCCAATTATCTTACCTACATTCAACCCACCCGAGCTCACCAACTCATCTTCAACCCCTCTGCCTGCCCCTCCCTTAAAATGCACATACCTGATAGACTCCTAAGATCCAATACCTAGAATCAGATTGAATTGCACAAACCTGCCCACCCACCAGATAAAAACTACTGTCCTTCTCTCTAGCACACCTCTGGAACTCACTGTCACCTCTTATCCATACCACTGGCAGCTGCTCTTCCCTTAAAACCTTGCTTCACTCACACCTAACATCCCATTGGGAATGTTAATGCTCCAATCCTACATAAACTTCCTTAGAAACTCACCTTTTCTCACCCTCCCTCCAACTCTCCTTTCCCTCCCCACGCCAAACGATCTACCTCCCCAATTTCTCCTTCACTAATTCTTCCCTCTCTGCTCAGCTCTGACTTATCTCATCCCATATTAAATCACCCACATACAGCCTATGTATTCCTTGCCACTACTGTTATATTTCTTCAGTCGGAACACATATACTTGTAAATATCTACTTATTGTTTTTAATTCCTGTTTGTATTTATAGGAACTAAAATATTTGTAAATATTACTTATGGGTATTTTTTATAATTTCATTTTTGCATCTTTAACTAAATTGCACCCTCAAATACCACTTTTTTATTATTTGTACTTCTGTATTTTTAATAACTTGCTTATTATGTACATAGTATTTTTGGATCTTTTCTCCCCAGGACCATTGAAAATGCGCTCCTCTCAGCCCAATGGACCATCCTGGCAAACAAACTGCAAATAAATAAATACATTTTCTGCATGAAATAAATCTATATTACTAATGAATTAATTCTGGTAAGTCTGTAACCAAGCTGATAATGTATTACAATGAAATAGAAAGGCTGTAACATTATTATTGAATCAAATGGAAAACTCAGTGGCATTTTTCTCCTTGTCATAAACTCAAAATGAAATTAAAGTAATAATCTGAGACTGTACTAATACTTCAGCATTTTTTGCATCATTATAACATGAATCTTAACTGTTAAATTTTTCTGTGTTTGCTCTGTGACCCTTAGGTCATAATTTATACAAAAAAATGTCTTCAATGTGCAAGCCTCCCCCCACTGCCCTACTGTTTATTCTTATCATTATTCTTGACTGAATGTTATTTATTTGTACTGAAACATTCCTTTCTATTGAAACTGCATGTAAAATGTAAAACATAAAATTAAGATAGAGGCCTACTTTAATATAGCTGGATTTCTAGGCCTATGCAAAGAGAATATTGTATTTATATCTAATAAATTACAATTAAATGAAACCGAATCTTATACTTGGCTAGGTTTAAAATGGTCTGCAAGGACAGGTACTCTAGTACTTAGCTATGAAGCATGAACCTATAACTGGCTGGCGAAGATATATTTGATACTATGGAGCTGAAAGTAGTAGGTAGTTTTTTAGTAGAAACAAATTTGGAACCTTATACTTATACATCTAACTGTTAAGGATGAAGAATCAGTCCTGAAAAATAAATAAAACCAGAAGTAGATCTGTTCACTCTCAGAAAAGTTGCTGAAATAGAAACCATGAGCAGTACTTATAAAATAATCTGAAATCTGGACTTAGTGATGCTAAAAAACATGCTATTTAAGGTATTATAAATGCATTCATGTGTCTCTTTAAATCCTGTTGCAACTATATATTAAGGGTTTTATACTGCATGCTTGAAGTGATTACACAACTTACACGTTTCAGGAACTGATTTTTTTTCAGTTTCTGAATTAGACATTTTCAGTGTCAACAAAAATGTCTGAAATAGAAATTATCAGCAATACTAGTAATGTGATTTGAAATCAAGACTCTGATTCCCGAATCAGGTCACCTAAGATATTGCAAAGCATTTTAAGAATCTCCATAAATATTGTACAAAAAAGGGGGAAGGCGCTTTGTTGGAGATGCTGTATAAGATATAGTAATGCTGACAGGAATACTGATCTGCTGTGACAGTGCAAGTAATGGTCTGCTTCAAATGTGCAGAGGACCAGTAATAAAATATCAAGGTTTTAGCTGTGGCCCTCGATTAAAACCAAAGTGCATTTCCTGCTAATGGTATTTTATGAGGTATATCTTTTTGATGATCTGTCTCATTTACATGAAAACCACATGCACATGTGCAAGCCAACAGAAAAAGGAATGAAGATTTTGGTGACCATTGCATGCTGCAGAAAAAAGATATCTGTCATCCTGTGTGTATTAATTAAAATGACTAGAATGTTGGCTAGGCTCTTTAATGGTCTCCTGGACTGCATGCCTTGAAAAGAGAAAGCCAAGCCATCTGTTGACAGCTTCTGTTGCTCTTGGAACTCTCCCTTTGATTGGTTGGACTTCACCAGTAAGGGCAGACCAGGTTTTGGAGATTCTCTAACCATATCTCCAAAGCCTGGAGCTCTATCCCCCAAAATATCCTTAATACTGTACTGCCAATTCAGCCAAGTTCAAACAACTTCTCAGGACCCATCTAACCAACAACTGGCAATGCTTTTGCACTGCCCCTGGCTAACCTAGCGAGTACCTTCACCACTTTTCACTCTTCCTCAACCACCTTCTCTATCTCAGCTTCCTCCATTAAAATTGACTAACCTTTCTTTCCCCAATCTTCCTACTATCTGTCCCATTAACGCTTTTCTCACTACTGGTTCCTCTATCTGCTATTTTTGTCCATTCAGTCCCTCCCTCACTACTGGTACCTGCTATTTTAATTTTCTCTGCTACTTTCCTTTCTCAGCTCACCCCTCAAAAACTGGAAGTTTTTGCAAGCATAGCTTAAACTAAATATTTAAATTAATAACATCTATTTCTATCTGATACTAAAAAAATACTCGTTTCTGTGGAACTATTTGTTTCCAAACCAATGTAGTCATGGTTAACTCAAAAATCTCCGGAACAAACCATTGTATAGTGTGTATTTAAATTGTACAATTATAAATCATTCCTCACTTTTCTTGAAGTTTACTACTCTTGTTTTATATTAATTTTATAACCTGTACAATATTAGTTTTGTCTTTACTAGATTGTTATAGTCTGTATTATTATAACATGCACCATGTAGGTCTGAGTTAAAATCTCTAGTATTATACCAAGTATCTAAATACTTGTTAAAAAGCTCAGTACTTTGGTATGCCATAATCTTCCAACTTCATGATGGAAAAATAAACTCTGAATTAATGCCCTGGACTGGGACAAAATCACACATAGGGTATTTATTACTCCTGGTGTCAACATTATGTTTTGATAAATTGATACCCAACATAGCAAAAAAATAATCTTCCATTTAAGCAGCAGAATTCAATCAGCCAATCATTGCAACACTTAGGGAGGTATGTAACAATTGTTATTAATGTGCCAGTTTTGAGCACAGGACTAAATATCTGACCTGTTAATGAACTACTTCCTGTGACATGGGTACAGAGTTTGGATCTTTCCACCTTCATTTGCTTTTTTTTAATTTCTCCTAATCTTTTGGGTCTCTAACGCTAGGACAAGAATGGACCCCATTCCTAAGTCAAAGTACAGTTAAAGTTCATGAACATTAGTATTGTTTCTATCTTTGATGTTAGCCAAAAGTGCTCTTTGCAGCATCCGCAGTGCACCCAGTAGTGACTCTTTCTGCAATTCATGTGGGGTTACATGCATTGGTAATATATCTAAATATGATTGTAGATTCTTTTTTTATAATACCCGTTGCTCTTACTACTATTGGAACTGTTTGGGTATCTTTCTTCCACATTGCTTTTGTTTCTGCCTGCAAGTCCTGATATTTTATGACTTTGTGTCTCTCAGCACACAAGACACTGTAGTCAGTGGGTGTGATAATTTCAATCATCAATGCTACTTTTGTCTTCTTTTCTTGGACCACTATATCTGCTTTTCTAGCATCTATCCTTTGAACTGTTGGTACTGGATGACCCCAACTCCAGCTAACCACACCCATAGCTCCCCTGAGACCATAGCTGCCGCTTATAGTAGCTTTTTCACTGAAACAATGCAATTCATAGCAAATCAATTAACCCCCACAAAACTAAACCACTCCCCTTACCAACCCACCGATCACCCCCAATTTAGCTTCCAACTAGTTTTATCAAAACACTTATAAAAAAACTAAAACCTACTACCCTTGCTGCTGACCTCCTCCCTGCAGAATACCTACAAGTAGCAGCAGATGCCATTGCATATCCCATATCTATCCTAGTCAACAGAACCTTATCCAAAAGCACTATCCCCTCACTCTGGAAAATATCCCACGTTATCCCACTCCACAAAGGTGGAAGTTCTACATACATATCCAACTATAGACCCATTGCCATTCTTTTCCCACCAGCCAAAATAATGGAGAAATGTGTTCACAGGCAGCTAATGCAATACCTTACACAGAATAACTTACTATCCAACTCCCAGCATGGCTTCAGGCCAAACCAGAGCATGACTTCAGCCCTCATTTCCTTTACTAGCACCATAAACCAAAATAGGAACAACAATAGGCTATCCTCCGCCCTCTTTCTTGACCTATCAAAAGCCTTCGACATGGTCAGCCATGAACTTCTCATTATCTCCCTCAAATCTATTTTCCTCAATAAGCACACAATCCAGTGGTTCCACTCCTACCTGACTGGTAGACAACAGGCAGTATTATGGGAGGGCAAACTCTCCAGCCAGCTACCTCTCACACTTCGTGTCCCTCAAGGCTCCATACTGTGTCCACTACTCAACTCTGTTTTTATCAACAACCTCCATACTGCTATCCCTAAAGCTACCTGCATTCAGTATGCAGATGATTCCACTCTGATCTCCTCAGCTACCTCCCCATCCAAACTGCACGCCCTAACCTAAAATACATTCAGACCTGTTGAGAATTGGATCGCCACCCAATGCCTACTGCTGAACCTCAATAAAACTAAACTTCTACTCTTCACCCCCACCAGCAAATCTGCCACACTTTCTTTTTCTATGACGTCAAACAATGGTACCACTATCTCCCCAGACACACTAAACTTCTAGGGGTTATCACAGACAATCTTAAATTTGACCTACAGGTCAACAAAACCATACAGACCATCAATAAGAAGCTTGGGTCACTGTATAGAAACAAAACATGTTTAACCCCACTGGTTAGGACTACAATCACCCAGTCACACCTACTCTCTACTCTACTCTACGCCTTGCCGGTACACTCAAGCCTCAACAAATCGGAATTAGGTAAGCTTTCCCATAGCTATAACCATATTGCCAGATTTGCCACTGGCTCCACTTACAGAACCCACCACTGCCAGAACCTGAAACAACTAGAGTAGCTAGAACTGCCCAGTCTAATTCAATTCAATCAACTCCAAATAGCACACAAAATGTTGTACCATCCAGAGGATACCCCCTCACTCATAAATATCATTAAGCCCTATAGCAACTTGAGATCCCTGCGATCAGCCAACAAACTACTCATCCAAACCCACAAAGCTAACAATGCTGCTGGTGAATCCCTGTTTGCCAACTTTGTTGGCAAAACCTGGAATTCGTTGCCAAACCATATAACCCTACAATCCTCCATAGGTCTATTCAAAAATAACCTCAAACAGTATCTCCAAATGAACTGGCTCTGCCTGTGTACCAATCCTGATTAAGTTACGTACTGATAGGAGAATCTCTAAATATCAAACAGGTAACTATTTCACCAAGATCTGTATGCTATCTAATGTCTTCTGCCTTTAATTGTGTCTGAACATGTGAATTGTGTATCCCTATTAGGCAACACCACGAACCATTGTACATACTCACTTTGTTTTTTATTCTTAAATGTTGTTTTTATACTTTTTTATATTTTATATTTTTTAAATGTTATCTTTGTAATTTGTCTAATTGGAGCTTTTCTCCCTGGGCCTCTGCTGAAAATGGACATATATCCAGTTGGACTATCCCATAAAATAAATAAATAATAATAAAATAAATAAATAAATGTGATGCAGACTTCATAACTTTCTATGATACTTTGTGGGTCATGTTTCCACTGTTTTTCAACCACTTCAATGCAATAATGTTTGCACAATTCCCAGTGCAACAGTCAACACATTATTATGCCTTTCAGTATTTTGCTATTAGTATGTAACAACCAGCAATGAGGTGTGCAATTGTTTCCAGTTCTGTTTTACAAAACCTACATTTGTCTGTTTCTCCCACATGTTCAATGGACTTTGTAAACCAACGTATATGCAGCCCACTATCTTGGGCCGCCAATATTAACCTTCCATCCCTTGATTTAAATTTGCCTCTCCTTAACTATTCCTGCATTCGTTCCTGATCAACATGAGGTTCTTTAAGAAGTTTTCTATACTTGCAACTATATTTATGCATTTCCACATTCTTGCCTTCTCATCTGATCCGTCAACTTATATTCTTTCTTTTGTTTTTTGGCACATTCAGTTGCTGCCTGATTTTTATCTATTTGTGGTTTGATTTCCACTCCTGCTTGACGTCAATATGCTTCTGCTAGATTAAGCAGTGAAGTCATCTTAGATTTATTCTCCTCGTGTTTCAAAACTTTCACTACGTTTGGGTTTTGAGGTCAGCAGATACATGTAGAATTCTACTTATGTATGCCAAAATCCTTGAGATTATATCATATTTTTGCTCTGTCTCTCATATTTTTTTTTTTTTGGTAAATCACTGAGGGTTACAATCAGCCAGTAATTCCAGACATTAAGAGTTTCATACTTTTTATTGGTCAGAAAATGCATAGTGATGTAAAACATGTTCTGGTTAAGGTTTTAGGTGAGTAAAGTAAATATTTAAAAACTGTCACCAGTTTTGATCCTTTGTCCCCAATTATTTTTGGATTGTCCAGAACTCTTAAGCAGAAAATCTGAGGTGTATGTTGCTGTTTGTTTAATAATTACGAGGCTCATTTCAGCTTTTAAAGCTGGTAAAATATTGCACGCTTCTCTACTTACTTTTTTATTTATTTTTTTTCTGTAACTGGCAGTATACAAAGCAGATAAAGCTCAAGGTACTACAAATAATTATGACTGGGTCACTAATCATAACCTTTTATTACGTGTTCTTGACCTGTATGCCTAGATTCACCACTCTAATGTGGGTCTTGAGTTGAATTTCTTGGTATTTATTTCTCATAGGTTCATAGGTAAGTACTGGTCTCTAGACGCTCTCTTGAATCATTTTAGACCTAGCAATTTTTTTTTTCAAAAGTGAGAATCAGACTCTGTATCTTGTGCTTGTGAAGTTAGCACCCTAACCATTATACAAACTCCCAACTAATAATAAACTCGTGATGATCAGAGAGATAGTCATAATCTTCTGTATTAACTGTGCCAGCCTTATAGTCTATAGTAAATTATTTTTTTTTATATGACTTTGTCCAGTGGATATTGTCTGCTTTGACAGGACAGGGTTTAATGATAGCCAAATTATCAGTGCAAAAAATAGTTTACCATAAATGTGCAGAATATGATTTTTCAAATGACATTGAAAATAATGTTACTCTGTGCTACTGCAGCCAAAAATAACTCTAGGACATAATATATCAAACTTCATTTTTGGACATACTGGCTAAGTTTAAATGTTTATCTAGGCAGATGTGACAAATTCTACTGTTGTTAAGGGCATGATAAACTTGGCTAACTTAGATTTAACCTATTCAGACAATTACACACATTTCCACTGTCATTTAATAGATGCTAACCTTGTCTAACTCATAAGAAACCTACCTTGCTAAATAAGCTAATTCCATCAACCATTTACTGTGTGCTGTTTATTTGTAGTCTCATGCATTGTATACATTTCTGCAGTTTCTGAAGTATTACATGGAACCGTACTTATCCACAGAGCATACCTTTGATCTCATCTGCAAATGGTTGTTCAGTTGTTTTGCTTCGAGATAACTATCAAAATGTCCTTCATGGATGTTATTCATAGAATCAAAATAAATGGGCAAACAAAGTAATATTTTCCTTGCAGGTTGACTTACTTTTTTATTTTTTTCTAAATCACAGGACATATCAGGACATGAGCTTCAGAGTACTGTGGAAATTGACATGGTATGTACAATGTTATCATTATTTCCCATTTGTTATGCCTGTGTGTGTTAAAACAACAAAGGCTCAGGGCTTTACATGTAAAGTTTAGTTTTATATGTAATATTATCCACGATGAAAAATTATGGTAATGTTTTTTTTTTAATGAAAAGACTACCCTTACACTCACAAGGCATGTAACCCCCCTCCTCAGTGTCTAAGTGTATGTGTGATTAGCATGTATTTATGCGTATTTACTGTGCTTGGGTACCGGCATGATTTGCTTATCTTTAAGGCCAACCTTCCATGTTGTTCAGAAAAAAACTTGTTCTGGCAGTGATGAGTACAAACTTCATCATTAAAAGGAAGGAATGCGTACTTGTGACATTGTCTGCACACTTTCATTCACAATGCTTGGTCAGAACAATTAAGGACAACTCTACTACTACTTCTGTCATTGATTTGGGCTTTACTCACATCCATGTAACATGGCTGCTAGAAATGGCTCAGTTTTCTTTGTTTCTGTAAAGAATATCCCCTGAATATTTATCCTTTTATCTCACCCTGACAAATCTAGCCCCAGACTTTGATCCTGGTTTTGAATGTTTGTAGGTTGACTATTTTGATGAACAAAAACAGACCTGTCAAAATAGAACTATATTATCAAACTCCAAAACAATACTAAATATTTTTGAAAAGGGGTTCCATTTCCATCTGTTTGTTGGATAGGAAAGTAGTTAACTTGGAAACTATAAATTCTTGTGAGTTACATAATACATGTGTTTGTCTTTTTTCAGTCCTTTGGTTGGAGAGAATGAAACACTTTATTAGAGGATGCCAGTTTTACATAGATGACCCTCTTTTTGCTAACAAAGGGCAGGAAGCTTTGGGGGGTATCCTTGGTGTATCATTATTATTAGATAATGTTATCAGTCCTCCCTTTTGTTACTGCATTAACTGGAACATGTTTCTTAATTACCAAACATGTCTCCCTGCATGAAATTCTGTTGTTATGGAATAAATGAATGATAAATGACTTGTGAATGCTGCAAAAACATAGGTAAACTTTGGCCATAATGTATTAGAAAGTTAACTGTACTAACTCCCACTGAATTTATCCCTGTGGAATACTACCTACTGATCATTAGATCTAAGCTTATCTACAAGTGTTTTCCTCACCGTAGAGATACTTCCACAGAGACAGCTATGTCACATGACTGTATAATCTAATTTTCATTTTTCAAATGTTGTATTGTACTTTGTAATGATTTTATTTTTCACATAGCACACACTGTAAAAGAAACTAGAAAATAGTTCCTATTAATATGGGCAGTATATGTAATAAAATGGACTTGGCATGATGCTGGCATTATTTAGACATCTGAAACTTGACTCAGAGAAGATTTCAGCTGATATCTTATTTTCAGGGTTTTAGAGTTGATGATCCTATTTTTTCATTTGGAAGATGTACAGTACTTCTTATTAAATAAGGTCTTCACATATCCCTTATTCCTTAGATTCTTATACCTCTACTTACCCATATAATTGGGCACTTATTCATTTTGCCCTTGGAAATTAAATAGTTTATTTTTTATTTTTGTGCCCTTTTTTCCCCTTATGAAATCTGCCAGTCTAAAGAAATGTTTTATTACATTAATAGTCATGGATAAAGAAAGGAGAGTTGATCCTATCTGGACATACAGGAATGACTTTTTTCAACTTAAATCACTTCTAGTTGCATTTGAACAAAACAGGTGACTGCTGATTTACTATATATGCACTATATTTAATAGAAAAAAAACTATTTGGTTGCTAGTAATCAGTTACCCCAACTGGTGCTTAAATAACATTATACTATAAAATACACTGAAAGATCACTGACATCCTTAAGTATGCTGTTGTAAAAGAGAAAGGTACCTCTACAAACATTTTTAAGTTAAGCTCAATTTTAGGGGAAAATGCAATTTTGCATAACTAGAACACATTATTGGAATGCATATCATAGATTGTTACTAGGCTAGTGACCCAGCGGACCATTCTAAGTCTAGCCAAGTTTTCCCGAAGGAATAATGATGTCCTGTATCCAAACAGGACATTGAGGGACAGGCATTTATAAGTTACCTCTGTCCATAACAGACGTGGGTGTGACAGTAAAGTTCATATTCCCCATTCACTTGTCTAGGTTACACTTAAACTGGGTAATAGACAAACTCAGATTCACATGGATGGGAAGCCTGTTCCATAGGAGGCAATCTCTGGGACACACATCTTTCCCGCATGTTCTGTTTAAATCACATACAAAATTCAGGTCTTAGGTCAAATTCAGGTCAAAATTCATAGACCTTGTATTTCTAGTACTCTTTGATTTAAGAATATGTAGGAGATTCATACGTGTGGGGGTTTGCGGATGCCTTGTAAGCCAGGCATAGATAACATATCAAACCATTTAAAACATAATGCTGCCCCAGATTTAACCATTTAGATTTATTTTGTTATTCTACCCTGTGTATTTTCAAACTATTGTGAAATTCCCCCTTAAATGCGATTATTTTCCTCTCACTTGTATAATGTTCTTCAAATCTTTCTTACATTCAAATGTACTTCCTTTTTTAACTACCATTTTGCTTTTTCCTTTATTAATAGAGGGCAGGATTCACGAAGGCTTGCACGGAGTCTAAGAGTAGTGTAAGACTCCATGCAGCCTTTGCGATCCAGGAACAGCCCAAAGCCCGTGTAAGAGACAAGCTAAAACGTCTCTTACACGGAGTGGGCGTGGATAAGCTAATCACCTCACTTGCAGCCGAATAGCATGCAAATGTGGATGATTAGCAATCCAGGAAGCCCAGAACAGCCCGTGTAAGAGCCGTTTTAGCTGCAGAAATGTACTCAGTTGACAACTGAGTATGTTTCTGCAAAAATCACAATGGAGCCATGTCAGCTCCAAATAAAGGGTGCATATGTGTCAGGCAGCATGCCAATGGCCAAATATGTGGCCATTGGCAAGGTAACCTGACGCAAAAGTAATAAAAATATATATATTTTTTTCGCCGATGTTTAAACCCAGCACAGCCCCGCGCAAATGGGCTGCGCTGTATAAAACATAAAAACGAAGGTTTTAAACCCACAAATGTGGGTTTTATGCAATACATGGAATGTCAATGCAGGGACCAGCAGACCAAAACCAACATGGCCACCGTGTAGTGGTTGCTAAGGGGGGAAGCTGAGTCTAAGAGATGTAACTAAGCATTAGTAGGCAATCTGATGCAAATGAGTGTTAGGATACTGAATTCCACTGTCACATAGCAAATGAGCACAGTCTGAGTAGTGTAAGAGTTACAGAAGGGGGAGGAACAGAGTAGGAGATAGGTGACATCACAGGGGGGGAATGGTAGAAAGAAATGCAGTTCATTGGAGGTCAGAGTTACATGACAGATGTCAGACAGATATCATGGAAAGAGGTGTGCCACTAGATAAGCATGAGAAAGTCAAGAAATGGAAGGTGTACACTGTTGCCTACGCCAAAGTTTCTTGCTGGGCGTGCATGAGCACGTGTGCGCGCCATGAAGCGCGAGTAAGACAGTGTGCACGCGTGTAAGGCAGACTGAGCATGTGGGAGTGTGTTTAGAGATGTTTAACACTGTTTGCGCTGGTGCGTGTGCGTTTTAACCCGAATAAGCCACTGTGAGCATGTTTCTGCTGGTTTGCACACGGCTCCTCCCTGAGGAAACAGAGAGGAAAAAGGAAGCAACAGATCTAGTAGGAAGCTAGCAGGGAATACTGCTGGAGCTAGCAGGTGAAAACAATTAGAAGCAGGCAATTACACAGGCAGAATAGTAGCCCAGCCCAGCACTTAAAACTCTGCAAACAGCAGTGCAGGATGTTTCTCTCAAGAGACACTGCAAAACAGGAGTAAGTTATTAGAAGTGAAAACTGAAAAAGCTGAACTCAGAGCAGAAATGTTAGGGGCTGCCATAGCTGTCATAATGAGACATAGGCGACTTGCTGAGGGTGGTGACAATGCAGATGGTGCCAGACAACCCACAGTGAGGAGACGGAGAAGAGTGTACAGGCTCAGGGTCACCTACCACGGGTTACATGAGCTGGAGATAGTAGAGCGCTATAGAGTGGACAAAGACCTCCTGCAGCAAATAGTGGAGCTGTGCAGGCCACGCCTCACACACAGAACCAACAGAGGGGAACCCATCCCAGTGGAAACCAAGGTATGTGTTGGCCTAATAATACTAGCAACAGGTACCTTCCAGAGACCAACTGGTGATATGATGGGGATATCACAGGCATCAGCCTCCAGGGTACTGCACTAGTTCCTGGATGCCATGTCAGCACATGTCGGTGATCATGTATATTTCCCCAATGCCCGTGAGGTATTGGCCAGCAATATGCGTCTCTTCCAGCAAATAGCGGAATACCCTGAGGTAGTGGGTGCAATAGACTGCACGCACATACGCATCAAAGCACCAGCCAGTGAGCGGGGTAGGGCATACATCAACCGCAAGGGCTTCCCCTCCATCAACTGCCAGGTCGTGTGTGATGCCCAGGGCATAATAATGAATGTGTGTGCTGGCTGTCCTGGGAGCTACCATGATTCCCACATCTGGCATTTGACGCAGCTGTACCAGACATTTGCCAATGGGGACATCCCGCACGGACACCTAGTGGGGGATGCAGGTTATGCACTGGAGCCGTGGCTGATGACACCCACCAGAAATGCACACACACCTGAACAGGAACGCCATAATGAGGCACACGCACAAACACGTAATGTAATAGAGCGTGTGTTTGGGCTGCTCAAGTCATGGTTCCGGTGTCTGGACACATCTGGTAGAGCCTTGCAGTACACACCAACTACATGTACCCAAATTGTCATGGTATGTGCTATGCTACATAATATGATCTTGCGAAAACAGCTGCAGCAGGCCCAGCATAAGGCTGGGACAAACAGCACCACAAAAATTGCCAAGGCCATCACAGGCAGAGCGTGACTTGGAGGAGGAACAACCTGAGGCTGCCCCAGTAGGCAGAAGGAGGCGTGTCCAGTATGCCCTGGCCTTGGCAAAGAGGCAACGCATAGCACATACACTGGCTCAGTAGGAACCCTGGGAATGATACACCCTCTGACTCACTCAAATAATAACATGGATGCCTACAATGACATGACCTGCTCACAAACATGTACAGGAAGTGTAATATGCTCATCCGACAGAGGCAGCCCTGCAGCACCACCTGAGGCATGAATGCCATGTGTTAAGTAATGTAACACCATGTACTATATGCACACCTGAGGACCCTGACTAACATCCTACCCTCACCAAGCATCATGCCACAATATGACAATGAGATGATCAAGTGCAATAATTAACTGAAGTATCGCAGTTAGTCAAAGGGGATCCAATGTGTGCCAGTCTGGGATGACATGCTGAGCATGACATGATGCTCCACCTGCTAGGACTGGCGTGCACCTATCAGTGCAGGCCGTATGGATACTGGCAAAGGCTGTTGTTACCCACAGTGTGCCCTGAATAGGTAAGGCTCAAAACACAAACCTATCTCTATAGGTATCAGAAGGGATAAGAATAAGATAAGGGATAAGTCGAAACAGCAAGATGCATGCAGTCTAAACTCACCCAGTATGGAGAATGTTGATATCTGTGCTGTAACAGAAAACTGAGTCAAGGCTCACAACAGCACCCTAACACTACCAGGTTACACCTCATACTGTGCTGTACAGCCTCAAAACATGGAACAAGCTACAAAAGGAGGGTGACTAGCAAGAATTGTCAAGGATAACCACACCCCCATGTTGGTACCACAACAAGAAGCAGCATGGACTAGCCATGGTCAAGTAACAGTGGCTAAAACTTCCCCCCAGTTTATAGCCTGCTACAGAATACTGTCCCAACACCAGGAACTGCACCTGGCCTATGCTGGAATGCATGAATATGTCAAGTCCTCCAAACCACATTATATTGGGTGAATGAAAATACTCAGACATAGACTTGGAGCATTATACTAGCTCCAACAGTGTAGGACAAAAGTTCATAGAATCCATAAACCAAAAGGCCCAGGAACAACATACCACTCCCACAAGAGGGGTAAGCATACTGGATGTGATAATCAGCAACATGGGTACTGGATGGCAAGACGAGAAGTGTATTGCTCACTGGTAAAACCAGACCATAGAGTAATCACACTGGATATACACATCCTGACCACAGTCCCTGGCCAGAAAACCACAGTGGAAAACATGTGTAAAGCAATATTTGCACTCCTCCAAACTGATGTGGAATCCATTAAAGGTCCTGTGCAGGTGCAAAATATGGGCCACACCTCAGAACCTGTAATACAGCCATTCCATTAACACTGCCAGGAATGCTTGGATTATGCAATCCTAAATTAAAACAAGACACAATGCCATACACATGAGGCATCTGGCATGGTGGACACCAGCCATAACTAAACCATGCAAGAGAATGAGGAAGCTACTACATGATAGAGCAAACATAAACAATGAAGTAATCACTGATCAGTAGTATGGCAATAAAATATGTCCACACATACAATCCACTAAGGCCAGCCACAACAAGTTGAATCTGTGAATCCTGAGGCAATGTTTCACCTGCCCCAAGTACACAGACAACCCCCAACTCCACCCAAGAAATACAAATATATGTGAGAGATGCAACCATCTATCCAAACTGGAGGCTGAGCTCCCTCAACTCAGTACTCCCAAAACTAGTCAGGAGGAGAAGGTAACCACACACACCACAAACACAGTCCCACATAGACCTATCACAACTGCAAATCAAACACATAAACACAGAGAAACATTCCCGGAGGCACAAATTACAAACACAGCACACCAACAGAGGCCTCTAAAGCAGACACCCAATCAAACAACCTCCAAACATAGCACATGCAACACATAGTACACAAAGCTGGTGTGCCAAACAGTCACAGGCCAGAAGGAGAAACAACATGCCTGATACAGTTGTAATAGGTGACTCCATAGTCAGACACACTGCTGTCCCGCACACCAGACTGAACAAGGGAAAGGGTACAGTAAGCTGCCTGTAGGCTGCCACAATATGCCACATAACAGAAGTTTGCAGGTCACTCCAAAGCAAGTAGAAATATGATGCAGTCATAGTCCATGCTGGTGTGAATGACCGGAGATGTACCTCCCTAGACTACACGAAAAGAGACATAGATGAGCTCTCTGATTATGTAGTCCAGGCCGGTATGACACTCACCATTTGCAGCATCCTACCCTTACCAAGAATAATGCCACAGTACAAACACGGAATGATCAGTCATAGCAAGTGGCACACTTACTGGTGTCATTCCAAGGGGATCCAATGTCTGTCTGCTTGGGATGTCATGCTTGACAAGCATGCAGCTGTTCTTGGGATGGCTTGCACCTGTTACCCCTGGGCATCTGGATATTGGATAAGGCCTTTGCCACCTCCATACAGCCTTTTGTTGGCAAGGCTGAAAAGACTGACCCACCACCCTAGAAAACATAAGTGGAAAGAAACATAAGGGTAATGCTGACCAATGCCAGATGTGTAAACCCCAATATGCATGCTCCCAAGGCCATCCCCAGTATGGAGAACATCGATGTCTGTGCAGTGACAGAAACCTGCTGCAAGCCTCCTGACAGCACATAGCACTACCAGGTTATACTACATATCATGCGTCATGGCCCCAAAACCTGGAACAAAACATAAAAGGAGGGTGAGTATCCATATTCAGCACAGACACCCATACGTCCAGGTAACTGACAATGCACAAGGCATTGGAGTCCACTCATGTACAACTAACTGTAGGCAAGACTGCTGTACAGTCTGTAGCATGCTACAGACCACACTGTCACACACAGGAACCCCACCCAGCCATCCTGAAGACACTGGACAGTATGAATGTCCCACCAAATACCAAACAAGGTACCACAAATTACCACATAGGTGGTAAACCATTATGTATGGAAGGAGTAATCAGTTATGTGACACTCACATTGCCAATGTGGCTAGGAAGACTGTCTACATTTGACACCATATCAGGAAAGGATTCACATCTACATCAACAGAGGTCATTGTGCCCCTATACTGTTCTCTTATCACACCCATAATCTAGTACAATGCCTCATATGGGATGTACCTTACCTGACACTTGCAGCAGTTAGAAAGACCTCAAAGGTACCTCACCAAGAGGATAAAGGGTCTCAAATATATGTCATATGCTGCCTGGCTGTAGACACCCCAGCTGAATGCAGTCACATACAGCCTACACAGAGGCATTGCATGCCTGTTGTAGAATGTCATGCCCAACACAGGAGTAATGGACATGCTCCACCCCAGAAAACTCAAAGCCATCGGAGCTGTGAGAGTGAGAGATGTCAACCTCAACAAATAATGAAATAGGATGTGCTGGTGGGACAGATACATAATCCAGAGGCTCCCCACACCCTGGACCAGAATCCCACTCCATGTTAGGCAGAGCTGACTGACACTCTTCGACAGGAATCTTGCCAAGTGGATGGATGATTGTAGAGTTACACTGGGGGTCTTCACTGTGTCATGTCCAGACAGAGGCACAGCAAAGCAAATCATAAATGGCCATAATATTCACATAGCAAGGGGTGGCAAAAGCCACACACACTCTGGCTAGGCTAACAAATGCCATAGGGTGGATAGCCTAGTATCAACCTATGAACCTATGAAGATACAAATTGTACAGGACACTAAGGATAATCCCAAGGCTTTCGCAACTGATGGTAGGAACCGTGTTGGGAATTCACAGATATGCTCTGAATCACACAAATATCACAAACACACACACATATTGCCAACATACATCCTGACAGGTGCAGTGCAAACCCCAGAATGCAGAATATCTATCCCAGCAGACTGCTGGCCCCCTGACATTGCAGATGCTGAGGTAACAGCCAGCATCTACAAAGCAAAACACACAGCAGCAATGGTATGAGATGGTGTCCTGGGCTGAGTGCAACATGGACTCCAAGATGAATGGAATGCCAAATCACACTACTGCTCAATGTCAGCCTTACCACAGAATATGTACCCAAAGAGCAGTGTACAACAACAGTGGTCCTTCTCAATAAAGGTGTTGCCTGAATGGATACTGAAAACTACTAACCCAGAATCCTGAGAAGCTCGGTCTGCACAGCTATGGAAAGGATCAGCATGTACCACAGACATAAAGATATTGGGGACCTACTGACACCAGACCCTACCCAGTGTGGCTTTCTTAAGTGCAGATCCTGCCCCTAAACATGTTTGACTCAATTGAAACAGTCATTAAGGTCATTGATGAGGGCAATGTGGTCCACACAGCATAGCTGGACCTTGCAAAGGCTTCTATACAATACCCTAAGTGTTCATTATAGATAAGCTCACCAGCTTAAATATAAACCCCTATGTCAGTAGAGGGGTTGCAAACCAGACCAAGGACAGAACAGACATGGTCAGACATGCTGCAGCCATGTCAGACTACAAACCAGATATAACTGGCATCCCACAAGACTTGGTCCTGGGATCTCCCTCGTCTGGTATATATGTCCCATAGGTACAGGCAAACATGGAAGGACTGTGTCTGAACATGTTTGCAGAGGACTACAAACTGCTCACCATATATGATCCACTAGCTGACACAAGCATCCAACAAAAGGGCCACATAGAATCAGACAACTGGTGCCATAGCCATGTCAGCAAGCTAATTGCAGAAAAGTGTATAGTCAACCCCCATGGATATACAGTAAGTGCCCACCAATTACCACATAGGTGTTAACCCATTATGTAATTAACATGTAATGAGAGACCTGGGGACACAAGGTGATAGATATCCTGCATTGGACAAACATGTGCTGTAGTGTTTACAGAAACATACCATATACCCACCTAATCATGAAGGTTGTCAGATCTAGATAAGGGGAGGTCATTGTGGCTCTGCACTCATCCTTCATCAGTGGTACAATTGACTACAATAGCCCCTGTGGGATGTACCTCAGCAGACACCTCCATCAACCGTAAAGTCCCCAACAGTACCTCACCAGGAGTATCAAAGAGCTTGCACAGATGCCATGTGTTGCCTGTGTTGCTGGTATCAATAAACATGCTGCACCTTGTACAATCTGAATGGCAGTGAGCTATGCACATGAGAGACCTGAACCCCAACACTGACTTACATAGGGCAAGCTGTACTGCATGATCCATAACACAGAAGCCACCCCCACCCATGAGTGAACTCCCAGTACAGGCTACCCATAGAGTCACTTATCAATTTTCCTCAATAGGAATCTTGATGAGTGGATGGGAGATGGTAGCTTTATCCTGGGTATCACTGTCATGTCACAGGCAGACAGAGGCACAGTATACTAACCATGACATATGTCATGGCAAACTCCACTTACAATGTGTGTTGAAGGACAAACACACTCTCCAACTAGCATTAGACATGGACTAGGGCACATCGCTAGTGTTTGCAAATGTACACCTATGTTGTGGAATACACTACCAATGTTGGACAAGCCTGGTTTAAGTAGTTCATATCTGAACAAAATGCAACATGGTCAGATGTACACAACTGGCCCCTAACCAGGCTGTTGTACTCACTATCGAAATGTAAAGCAGTGATAGCACTAAAGCCCAGGATACTGTCCACCACAGTCAAAGTACTACCAGTACACTCTACAGTACTACAGTGTTAGGTCAATGTGAAAGGATAAATGTCAAATTAAAAACATAACCACCTCTACGGTGAACTCTCTCAGCCAAATATATAATAAAAAGTATAGTCCGTGAAGCTGTAAATGACTGAGAATGAAGCAGGGCAATATGAACGAAAATAAGGATACCAAACTCCAGTATATCTCCAAAACAAAGACACTCGATGAAATCCAAAAAATAGATGCAAATTTTATTAGACAAGCGCTTTCGCTATAAGTAGCTTCCTCAGGTCTATTTTATACAAATGAATTTAAAATACCATTTTTATAGTCATAGCAATTCAATTAGGACAAGTCTCCTTACATATTTAAAAGGGAAATGTCAGTTGTATAAAACCAATTTGACTGTGATAAAACCAAGCACAAATATTGTACAAAAACTTTTATGGAAATAAAAACATAAAAATAAAAACATGTATGTGAATCATATATATGTGTATGTATAATGTTTAATGGTATAATATAATGAAATAAATAAATAATGTACAAAAAATAAGATAAAATTCATGTATAAATGAAGCAATAGTGTGTATGTCTTAGTATATAACAACAACATATGTATGTGTTAAATGCATCTTGATGTATAATGTAATATGTAATGTAGATGTATGGAGATGTATATATATAAACTATATATTCAATGCATCCTATAAGAATTAAAATTATATGTATCATGTGAATTCATACAGTGATGCATGTATACATTTCTAGTGTCTAACAAAGAGAAAAGAGTTGTGTCATAGTATATAAACTCCTAAATCCTACACATACAAAAGTATATAACTTCTTCAACATTAATATAATATTAATAGATAGTAAAATAATTGAATATATACTTTCACATGTTGCCATACTATTAAAGGAGCCTATGCATAAGTAATTTATTCCACATATGAATTGTGGAATATTATGCATATAAGACACACAAAAGGCATATACATGTAAAGAATGTGCAAACATATCAGAAAATATTATAAAAAATATTGGATATAAATAATTCTATATAATAGCTAAAGTAAAATATGTACTAAAAATAACGCAATAAAAATGCGTATTGAAATATAAACCTTGAGGAAAGCCTCTTATCAAATGTATGTCTTACTTGATTTTCCTTCTCTTCCTTAATTTCGGTTTTATGGATACCCTTTGGATTGAATGAGAGGGTATTGCGTTATTTTTAGTACATATTTTACTTTAGCTATTATATAGAATTATTTATATCCAATATTTTTTATAATATTTTCTGATATGTTTGCACATTCTTTACATGTATATATATGCCTTTTGTGTGTCTTATATGCATAATATTCCACAATTCATATGTGGAATAAATTACTTATGCATAGGCTCCTTTAATAGTATGGCAACATGTGAAAGTATATATTCAATTATTTTACTATCTATTAATATTATATTAATGTTGAAGAAGTTATATACTTTTGTATGTGTAGGATTTAGGAGTTTATATACTATGACACAACTCTTTTCTCTTTGTTAGACACTAGAAATGTATACATGCATCACTGTATGAATTCACATGATACATATAATTTTAATTCTTATAGGATGCATTGAATATATAGTTTATATATATACATCTCCATACATCTACATTACATATTACATTATACATCAAGATGCATTTAACACATACATATGTTGTTGTTATATACTAAGACATACACACTATTGCTTCATTTATACATGAATTTTATCTTATTTTTTGTACATTATTTATTTATTTCATTATATTATACCATTAAACATTATACATACACATATATATGATTCACATACATGTTTTTATTTTTATGTTTTTATTTCCATAAAAGTTCTTGTACAATATTTGTGCTTGGTTTTATCACAGTCAAATTGGTTTTATACAACTGACATTTCCCTTTTAAATATGTAATGTGAAAGGATGTTGACAACTGTATGCAAAGTATCCCATGCATACACTGCAGGCACAGTATAATCCTGTTGTGTTCACACACAAAGCAGTTGTACAGTAACTGCACAACATGACACAAAATCACAACCATAAACGGGTGATATTTGTTGAAGTTCACACTCATCCACAAATGTGGTGGGCTGCAGAGTTCAACATATGGAATGCTCACACTGGGCATGCTCACACACTTTGATAAATGAGACATATGTCAGACAACATGCCATGGGAAGGCTGAACTGGGCATGCTCACACACTTAGGCCAAATCTCAGTTTAGCAGTTGGACACACATATCTGGTATTTTTATGTGTTATTCCAGGAACCAACCACATTACAGCAGTATGCCCAGTGCACACAGTTAAATGACTACAGAGACATACGTGATATAGTGGATCCCTCCCATATGCAAACATCTTCCACAGATGCACAAGTTGTTCATACAAACAGGGAATGCTATGGCAATAAAGATGTGCAAACAGTCTATCAGCAACAAATAATGTGCATTTGACAATTAAACATATGGGTGTAGAGGTCAACACTAGGCTGTTTGCCCTAGGGAATGACAGCTTAGCCAGAGTGTGCTTGGCATCTGCCTCCCCACAGGATGCACATTCCCCTTTCTAAACACCGATGATGTCAGCACCCTATAAGTACAGCAGGAGAAAAGAAACCTCCCAGTAATGCGAATAGCGCGCCTGTCACAAGTGTCATAACATAGTTAGGTAGGGGTTTGAATCCTGCAAATGCTCAGTGTGTGTGTGTGTGTGTGTGTGTGTGTGTGTGTGTGTGCATGAGTGGGGTTGGTGTGTGTGTAAGTCTGTGGGAGAGAAATGTCCCTTTTGGCAACTGGGAAAACACACTACAGGATGCACATTCCCCTTTCTAAACACCGATGATGTCAGCACTCTATAAGTATAGCAGGAGAAGGGAAACCTCCCAGTAATGCGAATAGTGCGCTCTGCTAATGTGTCCGTCTCAAGTGTCATAACATAGTTAGGTAGGGGTTTGAATCCTGCAAATGGCAAGTGTGTGTGTTTGGCTGAGGGGGGTTAGTGTGTGTGCAATTGTGTGTGAGGAAATGTCCCTTTTGGCAACTAGGAGAACAGACTACAGGATGCACATTTCCCTTTCTAAACACTGATGATGTCAGCACCCTATAAGTACAGCAAGAGAAGAAAAACCTCCCAGTAATGCGAATAGCACACTCTGCTAATGCGTCTGTCTCGAGTGTCATAACATAGTCAGATAGGGGTTTGAATCCTGCAAATGGCAAATGCGTGTTTTTGGCTGAAGGGGGTTAGTGTGTGTGAGGGAAATTTCCCTTTTGGCAACTAGGTGAACAGACTACAGGATGCACATTTCCCTTTCTAAACACTGTTCAGCTGAAGGCCATGGCTCTGGCACAAGTTGTCTGTTTCTATGATGCCTCTTTGGAAGATGCTTGTGTCGGCTGGAGAGTCGATTATAGTGGCCAGTTCTCAGTCATCTGCATATTTGGCCAGCCACAGTCCGTCCGTGTTGGCCTGTACCTCCAATAAATATATACCAAACAAGAGAGGTCCCAGGACTGAGCCTTGTGGGACACAACTCGTAACTGGTTTGGAGTCTGGCATGGCTCCAGCAATTCTAACCATGTGGGTTCTGTCCTTGAGCCACTGTGCAATCCATCTAGTGACATAGGGGCTTATATTTAAGCTGGTGAGCTTCTCTAGAATGCCCAAGTGGGGTATTGTTGCGAAGGCTTTTGCGAGGTCCAGGTAGGCTGTGTGAACCACCTTCCCTCGTCAGTGGCCTTGGTGACTGTTTCAAAGAAATCAACCAGGTTGAACCTGGTAGTGCTGGTGTGCTCTCAGTAGCCCTGAACCAGCCATCAGTTACTGCACAGATATCGATGTTCTCCATGCCAAGGAGAGTTTCGGGTGCATGCATCTGGAGGTTTAGACTTCTGGCATTGGGTAGCATTACTCTTAGTTTCTTATCCCTTGTGATACCTATGAAGGTGGGTTTGTCATTTGAGCCTTGCCTAACATAGGTACTATGGGGGTAGCAAGAGCCTTTGCCAATATCTGAAAGCCCAGGGGTGACAGGTGCAGGCCATCCCTAGCGAAGCAGGTAGTTCAACAGAAGATGAATATGTGAAGGTGTAGTGCCTGTGATTAGTTAGCAGTAGCATATATGACTGCTCACTTGGACACATGCCAGGTAAGTCATATGCACTGTGTCACAGGCAATGTACATGTGAACAGGACAAACAGTGACATCCTGTCAAGTGGGACATGGACATACATATAGTAAGCTATGCAGATGGCACTAGAAGTCCACAGAAGCTCTATAACTATGCATTGCAGGTGTGATCAGTGTTCCAGGGTAATTGAAGCAAACATGCATGCAAACAAAGCTACAGTAAACAGAGCTGCATGTAGTCCATTGTACAACAAACAAGCTGTACCACTTCTAGTAGGTAACACTGCAAATATGCAGGCACTATGCACATGTACATGGAAATACACGGGTAAGATGGCTAGGGTCCAGTCTCAGCGCACACAAGTGTACAGACCATGTACTGTCAGGATGTACAATAACTGGATGGAAACCCATGTGCTCATACCTGCAGTAATACACATGTCAAATAACAGACACTGAGCCTTCACTCAGTGGTTCCATACTTAGTAGGATGTATGCTACCTGGCCTGCCACCACAGTATCCCTGACATATATGGGGACTCTCCCTCCTGTGACAGTTAGTTTTGTGTGTTGGGGCTGTCTAGCATGGTATGAGATGTGAGCATGCAGTGCTAGGGTGCTCCTGTGTGTCCTGTACCAGTTGTGTAGTACTGCACACATATCAACATCCTCAAACATCTGCATTGCAGAGTCCAGTGTGGGCAACATGCCACTTGCAATTTACATGTCCATCATTGCTTATTACTACATTCATTACCTTATACTCTGTGCTACCTATGTATGTAGCCTTCTGTTGACATCATTACCACCAGTATACCAACATGTGCAGATGATACACTATGGTACTTCCCATGGGTGACAACAGTACATGACAATCACACACTTACTGCATCAGGCATGCTGTGATATACCCACAATTAATTCAGCACACAGTACTGTTAACAACATGATACTATTACTACACATCTATGTGGTCACCCTGTGCATCAGCAACATGTTAACCTGTACCTGCACAGTTGTTACAGATTGCAGGAGGTGGCACAGTTTCATCATATGCACAGGGTGTGAACTTGGTATGCCTGAGTCAGCCACCGATACCACCGATTGACATGTATGTGTATGTGTGTTGGTGAGGGACAGCAGTAGAAGGTGGGGCAATGTTGATGCAGTGTGTGCATGTATGCGGTAGCCCTAGGTGTTGTCAATTTGCATGTGTGTATGGATGCACACAGTCCCACCTCATGGCTGCCATATACTGGTGTTTGTGGACAGCCACAGACTGTACCTGCCAGGTCATACAGATCAGTGTCTCTGGCCATGGACACGGTACCTGTGCCTTGCAGAGGTGCTACAGACCATATCCAGTACCAACACAGACTGGGTACTGTCATCAGAAGCAGGTGTTCGTTGACTGGACACAGATCCCTGTCGGGCCTGGCCAGAGCCACGTGCACGTGGTCTCCTGGGGCGGTCTGATGACCGCACAGACCCAGCATTGCTGGGGCTGCTGCTGGCACTACGGGGGCGGCCGCAGCCCTGTTGTCATCCGCGACGACTGCCAGCTGCTGCTGTTACTGGCATACGGCCACATCGGCGCCTCAACCGCCCACCATCGCCCTGGCTCATGGACATGTAGTTGTGGAACCGGTCTAATATGTCCCTACAACGTCTGTCTATGACATCGGTGAAATCACGGATGGCAGCCGCAATGTCACGCATACTGTCAGTCATGGCTGTGCGACATGCTGTCAGCTCCCTCAGACCCTGTCTGCTGTACCGTTCCATACGTGACTGTGCCTGCATGACAGCCCGAAACATAGCTGAGGTTGTAAGACCTCTGTGGGCACGTCTGACAGGGGCAGTATGCCCACGGATGCTCCCACGAGAACCCCTGGACATCTGTCTGTGTGGTACCATCTCTGGGCCATGCCCATGGCTGCTGTGTGGGGAGGCATGTGCCACAGATACCACATTACCCTGGTCAATGCCCACTGTATGCTGTCCATCACCTAGGGACATTGGTGACAAAGGGTGTATTGGCAGGATAACTGTGCGCATTGATGGGGTCGACAGCTGTGTACTGTCAATCGGCTGACCAATGGCGGACCCTGGCATACCTTCCTGTGCCATTACACAGATGTCATCATTATCAGTACCCACGGCACCTGATTCAGGTTCCCTGCTACATGACACCAGAGCAGCACCAGAACCTGTGGGAGGGAAACAGGAAACATAGTTTACAATGTCTACACATTACCAGTGATGCACACATGCACACATGCACAGGTGCACATGCACACGTGCACACATGCACAGGTGCACACATGCACACATGCACAGGTGCACACATGCACACATGCACAGGTGCACACATGCACAGGTGCACGCATGCACACATGCACACATGCACAGGTGCACACATGCACACATGCACACATGCACAGGTGCACACATGCACACATGCACACAGTTTCACACAATTGTACAGTACTCAGTATGCGTGATATCAACACACAGACACAGACACACCTACATGCATACAAAGAGCACTACTACGTGAGCCAAATAGTACTATTACTATCAAGACTATTACAGGAATTGTTAATACACACTCACCAGCATGGATAGGCTGCATTGCTATTATACCAGAGGGACCTGCAGACGTGAAGAAACTAATGTCAGTGGGCACAACTGTGCCATTGTTACTGAGTATGATACAGGTCAGTAGTACAACAGTCGCCTTTCACAGGTCAGCTGCTAATATTGAGGATATCACACTTGCACATTAAATACTATGGTGACAGCTACAAACCAAGGACACACCTCACACATGCATTAACTACCAGTGTACACAACAGTCAACTGTACATATGGCATATTACCTGCACGTTCACTGTCTTGCTGCTGCGTGGCTCCAGTCTCCATCATAATGCATGTCTGCTGCTGTTGTTGTTGCTGGCGGACTGGAGCCACTACACTCATGAGTAGTCCCTCCAGTCTGGTGAGTGGGGGATGTGTAGCCACCCCACCACCTGTGGCAACCTGTTGCCTGTGGATATCCGACGCATGTTGATGGACATGTCTGATTAAATCACTGCAGTGATGTCGTACCTGCTCATATGTCCTATTATGCGTGCCTATGTCATTTACCCGATGGACAAGGTCTTGCCACAGTGCAGCCCTCTCCTGCTGATTCTGGCTGGTGCGCGGAAAGAGTATTGCATAATCCCGCACCAGGCTCTGGTGTATCTCCTCATCCTCAGCTGTGGAGTAAGTGGGATTCCGTGGGTGGGCCACGTACCTGAGAAAGAAAATAACCTGATATCAGCAATATATGTCAGCAGAATTTGGCACACATACTACACATGCTACTCGACTGTTATGATACAACATATCTCACATATAAAGCATCTGTCTGTCTATTGGTGGATACACATGTAAATGGCCAGGTATCAGTGCTCAGCCAGCAACTGTGCAACAGTACCTGGCACACTCCATATGACATACTACCAAACCCCAGCAGTCAGAACACTGATTCAGGTCAAGAGCACCTCCTCACTCTGGGGGTTTGTATCTAGGTACTGTATGGCCTACATCATCAACTACTGTGAGCTGACCACACACTGATTGCCCTGGGTATACATATCCCACCTCCACCACCAGCACAAATGATTATAGTGAATAACATTACAGATGCAAACTTTACACTTTGTAACAGTGACATGGTATCCTTTCAGCCCGCTGGGCCAGTGGCAGATACAACCCACAATGCTGACCCCTACACAGTTGCTTTCTACAGACATCTCCAAGAATGCATGGATCATGCAATCCCATATATGACCAAGACACTCTCCACAAAGGGACAGCATCCTGTCTGGTGGACCCCAGCCATAGACAGATTGTATTACAGAAGATGGAAGCTACTGCAAGACAGAGCATAATTCCATAAGGGGAGGGCATGTCTGAGCAGCACTAGTAAGGATCTATTTTCCATCATACAAATTCCATGGGCAACTTTGAGAGGGAAATCAAGAGGGACACTACAGATAACCAGAAGGCCTTCTTCAGTTATGTTAGCAACCTGGTCAGGATCCATCCTCTATGCCCATAGTTAGTACACAACAACAAATATTTCACTGACACCACAGATATTGACAACATTGTGGCAGACAGGTTCAGTGCAGGTGTCACCCTGCCCTCTCCCCCAAAATAAGACATAGGTATCCCAGCTGACTGTAACCTCCCTGTCATTACATATGTCCAGGTGAGAGCCACCCTCAGGACAGCAGAATATACAACATGAATGGGACCTGATGGTATCCCCAGTTGCATGCTACATAAACTCTGACAGGAGCTAAACACACATATAGAAGTGCTATGTAACACTAGCCTGACTACTGGATATGTACCTGTACACTGGCGCACAGCAGCAGTGGTTCCACTCCACGAAGGAGGCACCTCAATATACCAGTACAACACAACACAATACATTACATTACAGTACAATACTATACAATATGCTATTGCCCCTGGGACTACAGCAGTGTACTGTTCTGCTACCCTGACCGTTGTGACATGTGGTGTGATGCTACCTGCTGCTGTCACACAGTTACACAGGGTGACTCATATGGCATATTACCTATTTGACTAATATTCAGTAGGGGTATGTGTGACATGTACTCATGGGGAGTCTTGCTTCTTAACACTGTGTGGTTTATTGCAGGGTATGTCTTATCTGTGGGTAGGAACTTTTACCTCCACATGTGCACTCTATTGCAGTGGCACAGACGACACACAGCAGTCATTTAGGTTGTGGATGGTGTGAGGTGTTACTATGGTTGTTGGACATCTGTCATGGGTGTGACTTACATATGTAAATCCGGGAGTGGTAACCTCTATGTGGGTAGTATATGTGTACTCTGTGGTGTTGTCAGTCACTGTGCATTGGTAATGTGTTTGAGTGCATTGTCACAGTGTTGTACATGTCACTGTGTCCTTCTCCATATCTGTAGCTGTCATGTGAGGTCCATACCATGGCATCCATTATGTGGTGTGGAGGGGTACACCGACCTACATGTCCATAGCTGACACACCATGTTCGCTGACACATACCATGTGCAGGTATTCTAGGGATAGTGTGCCACTGTGAATATCATTAGGGCCACTATTGCACACATTTATAACCCTGTTCACCCCTGACACATGCAGTGGTGGGCAGCCAATCACATATCTGGTGGTTACTGGTGTAGGTGATTTGAAATGTGGTATGGTACTCCGGTTTTGACACTGGTGTTCACTCCATGCCTTTGTCACCAGGCACCTGTTGCAATACATCTGTACACATGTGCCTCACTCAGAATTTATATACATCTCTCTCTCTCTCTCTATATATATATATATATATATATGTGTGTATATAGATATATGTATATATATATATATATATATATATATATATATATATATATATATATATGTCTGTATACATATACACATATATATATATATATATTGATGTACATATATTGCTATAGATGTGGAGAGGGGGGCACAGAGGGGGTGAGAGTGACAGAGGGGTGGGACAGGGTGTGTTGAAGGTCGTCATATACAGTCATACCTGTAGATAGTCAGATCAGTCTGTCTATGTATATGTATCTACATATATCTATATCTGTATGTGTGCATTACATATATATGTTTGTACAATATTCTATCTACATCTGTCTATGTATTCCTACATCTCTCTCTCTATGTATGTATACATATATGCATATCATATATATATATATATATATATATATATATATATATATATATATATGTATATACACATACATATGTATCCATATGATAGACAGGTATATCAACATGTTTGTCTACCATACTGTATACACACACTAACATACTGCTAAACATACATAACTGTGAAACCTACTTTGTACATGGCACTACAACCTACAATCAACCAACATTGATATGTGCACATAGATGCTCTCACATACAAATGTATGTACAGCCTTCACTGATAGTTGCTGTATGTACCCTGCCCTTTACACATCTTCATATACATATGGATACAGACCAATGACACATATGGAGGGTTCACAGTATGTAGACCTTTATAGTATTACTTTACATTACCTGTTTGTCACAGCTGCTTGTGTTGCCGTCTGGTTCTCTGTCCTGCTGCTCCACTTCCCAGTTGTCAGCTTTCAGGTGGCTGTTGCTGAACAATTTGTTTGTGTCTGCTTAATTGCAATTTTCTCTGTCTCTGTCTCTGTCTCTCTCTGTCTGTCTGTCTGTCTGTCTCTCATGTCCTTCTCAGGGTGCAATGAAAGTATTGCATGTGTGGACTGGGAGTACAGAATACTTTTGTAGGTATCTGCATATGCCCATGTGATGGCCTCTACACCAATTGTTAGCCAGCATTTGCTAATTGCATGCAGCCAGTTGTGTACTGATTGCAGTTCTCACTGTGATTTCAGAACAGTGCTATAAAAAGGTATGTGAGATAGGCGTAGCCCTTTCAGATTTTAAGGGCAGGGACCATGCTGTTATGCTGTGGACAATGTTCTGTGAGTGTAAAGGTTGGTATCTCTCTCATATTTCCAGGTGTGTTGTAGATTAACATTCCTCCATTCATTTCTCCAGTTTCCTGTACTAACTGTGTATATACACTGACACCTACAACTACTACTACTGTTAATGTGTGTGTGTGTGTGTGCTTTCCTTTCACTTTTGCTTGCACTTTGTTGCTAAGGCTTCAATATTTGCCCTTTACAGTCACTACTTGTATGCCTGCTAGGTGTCCTGACTGTAGTGTGCTGCTGTAGTTTTCCTATTTTCCCTGTACATTCACACCTTGGAATGCTTGCTATATCTGCTAGGGTGTTACAGCATGCAGTGTGGTCTGGCCATGGTGTGGGCCTTGACATCTATTAGGGTATTTGAGTATGCTGCTGAGCAGGCCCCAGAGACTTTCAGGTTCTTCTGTTATCTGCCTCATGGAATGGTACATATCAGTGGGGTACACCCATTAAAATGTCTGGTATGCTGCAGTTGTGACTGTGGGTTAGCATGAGCATATGTATTACTACACTTTTTCTGCCATGCAAGTGGTGAATACTTTCAGGACTCCATAGTTACCATTGCATGTGTTACACCTTTCTGCCTACTGTTTGTACATTTCACATGGAGTGTGTGGGGCATCCCTGTAAGTCATTCACTGTTGCTATGTCTAGGCTCTTAACTATTCAAATATGGTGGTGTCAGACCCGTCATGTGTACAGATATTTGCAGGTTGTCCACATTTCTGCCTCATATTTTGGTCAATATCTCATGCACACCTTTTTCTGGCAAATCACTCTGGGCTCAAGCCAGAATATGGTGACAAACATTCAAGTTTCAGACTTCATACCCTTCCAAACATCCCACAAAATGCAGACCCTGTTACTCTCTGAACTGTCTGCGTTTGTTGTAACATTATTTGTAATGTGTCCCTGATTTTGGGCCTTTGCTCCACATATTTTATTACTTGGTCCAGGTGTGTTCCTGTAAGAGGTTGTGGGGTATGGGCAGTGATTATCCTGCTGTGAGTATGTGTGTGGCTTGCAAGGTGCTATAGTGACATTATTACCTACTAGCTACCAACAAGCATGACTGTTTCTGTTCACACACTACTATTATGGAAATCCACTAGTTTTTATAGTAATTCTAAATGGCATGCTTTGTGTACTACACATCTATATTCCCTTTACATTCATTCCTACTATTACATGATATATTTATTTTAGCAGAATGTTCTTGTATAAGAGTCATGGCTTAGTGGTAAGTCATGCAGACTACTGTTTCCAAGGTCCTGGGTTCGGGACTGCCAGTGGGATTTTATTTTGCTTCTGAACTGACTGCAAGACCTGTCAATCAAAGTGACTAAGGCACTTTTAAGCAGTTGTAACTGGGTTAGCGCTGGTTTGCATGGAGCTCACGCATGCGCACTGGCATTTAGCTCCGCACACACAAGCGCACACCCGCTTACAACCGATTAAACGTGCTTACTCTTGCGCACACCCGCGCTATTTTCTTTGAAAGAAATGAAAATGGGGAGACAGGAAAATGGTGAAAAAGGGGTCACAAAGAGGGTAAGACAGTAGGGAAACAAGCTTGGGTTTTACAGGAGGGATGTAGGTAAGGCCCATAGCTGCCCATTTCTTCATCAGCAACAGCTGTACATATGTATGTAATTTGGTGTGACATTTGAAGCCTTCCACCCCTGAGAGAGATGTCAAGACAACAATAATACTTGTTGCACGGCCAATTGTAATTGATAGGTTCCATGTCCAGCAGACATGTGTGCGGAATGGGCAGCTATGTATGGGGCGTAATTTTTTTGTGGGTACAGAGTGCCCTTTTTTTTTTTTTTTTTTTTTTCAGGTGAGAGTGGTATGTCAGGTGAAGGAAGTCGGTACAGCTGGGGATGTAGGTTGGGCAGGTAAACAGACAAGACAAACAAGACACATACAGGGGCAGTGTATGACACGTGTGGGGGGACTACACAATTGACGGGGACAGAGGTTTGGATATCCAGAGCCCATGAGCCCACAGATGGCAACAATGGAACTGATATCCCCACCCATAGGCAGCTGCCACTGTTCCTTCACTGCCCAGGATGGGGCTGTGCTGGGGGCTGTGTAGGCGGGGCAACAAGCATGCCCATTAGTTGCGCCACCCATGCCTCGAGCTGGCGTAGGGGCTCGAGAACAGAGTCCCGAATCTCCCTACGCACCACAGTCCAGACGCTACGGAGGGTGAGTGGTGGTTCTCCTCCAGCCACACTTGCAGAGGGGGGGTGAGTCCCATCCCCTGCAGCCCTTCCACCCGCAGGTGGCACAGGGCCACCGGAGGAGGGTCCGGACTCGGCACTAGTGCCAGGTGCACTCGCCAGCTGAGGTGGGAGAGGTGGGTCCGCTGGAACCCGCCTTCCCTGTCATCCTATGTTTTGCATTATGTCATGACAGTTTGGGTTAGTGACATATAATACCATTCACAATTAGTTGTAACAGCATGCATTAGTATTCCCATTAACCAAACACCCAGATATTCACACCACTGAACAGCGTGCATAACACATGCATAATTTGAACAGAAATACACAGTCCAACAACATGCAGGGTTAATTGATGGGAACAGGCCATCAGGTGTGGATGTATGAACAGGGCAGATGCATCAATGGACATGCAAATATATATGACCCAACAGGACAAACGTCCAGGGGTGTTAATTGTGATTGCACATACCATTTTCACGTGCAATGGGTTATATGTGGTTATAGGGTGGGGTAAAGAAAGTAATATTAACACCTTAGAATAACAATACATATGCTGTACATTTCTAATAGCTACAGTTATATACACACTACTGTTCTAACTAGAGTTTCCTATATGATAACTATTTCAACTTGGTGATAGGACTGTTACTGCAACATCAATATACATTTTATTGTTCTTCATACACATTCATATCTAGCTTTGTTCAGCTACGTCCTCCTGGTACATTTGCTTTATATAGCTGTAGACAAGTGTGGATGTTTGGTATATCAGACAATCATCCTATCTGCATATTGCAGACTGAGAGCAACATATCCAGATTTTAGGATACACATTCCAGATGCAGCAACACTTTGAACAGATTTCGCTGTTTGGTTTTGAATCTCACATGCATTTCATTCTGTCTTGACTGCAGTATACTTTATTCAGGGGTTATTACTACTGTATTGCTGGATTCATGACACTTTCTCACACTCTCTCACTTGCTTTCATTTTACTGTTCAGGATGGTACTTACTTCTAGGCTTTATTGACATGTTTTACCTGTAGTTATTACAATCCTTTCCAGCAGTCTCACTTCTGTCATGTTTCAGTATTTCCACAGGGATATATTTCACACATGTGATTTCATCATCTTCTGCAGCTATACTTTTCAGCCTGCTGCAGGTTGTGTACTATTTTCTTACAGGTAGGGCATTTTTATTTCAGAATATATGTCAGACAGTTTCATTTTTCAGTTTAACTTACAGGCTGAAACACCCTTTTGTAATCAAGCAATACTTGCATACACTTTCACACTGTTACTTGCAGATTTTATTCCTTACTGACTACACTGCACTCTTTTGCTGACTGTCATACTTTTATATTTCTTTACAGTTACTGGTAGTGGATTACTGACCTGCCTGGTGGTGCAACCGCACCAGCCTATCGCCATAGGCTCTGCGGTTCGCAGAATGGACACCTGCAGCTGTAATATAAATGAAGTAATATTGGAATACACATCTCCATAATATCAGCTAGTTTAATTTCTTACATACATAATTAAATGTTACTTACTCAGTAGTGGGGCGTTGGGTGTTTGCCGGGCCTCCTGGATCCAAAGGTTCAGTTGGTCCTGCTTGCATCTCTTCAGGTCCACATGGTGGTGACGGACCTGCTCACCAGTCCTTGGAATCCCTGTGGCGCTGGTGAGATCATGAGCCAACCGGTCCCACACCTCAGCCCTGTATGCTCCCCAGAGGACCTGGCCCTGCATGAGTTGGGCCTCATGATTATGGACTAGGAGCCAGACCATGTACCTGGACTCCTCAACACCCCACCTCTGTGCTCGAAAGCAGCTACCCTCTCCTACTCCTGTCATTCTGCCTGCAGGTCAGTTCTACAATCGTTTATGTTGTGTATTCCTGCTTATGGGGCTTATATAGTCCATTTTTCCCTCACATATCTGTGATTGGCCATTTTGGAATTGTATCAACTTCAGTAAACCTGCATTGTCATGCTGTAGTTTGTATTCATTCCTATATACTAGCTATTATTGCATTTAAAGGTACTGCTATCATGGCTTAATGGTTCTGTACCTTGACTATGGTGTATAGTATCCTAGGTTCGAACCTGGCCACTGCTTTTTATTTTTCATGACTGTCTAGACATGCTGAGGGGTGTGTCTGTGTAAAGGCAGTTTTGATACGGCTTGCTCAACGTTGCCCGTTGGTTAGCTTGTTTGCGCGGTGCGCAGCTCTGCGCAAACGAGGTATGCTGCTTTAAGCCTCATTTGGCTATCGGCACGCATATTACGCTCAGCTCAGTTAGGGGCACATAGATTCAGCTTGTTAGACCACTGCTCAGCTACGGGCACTCATTTTGCACCAGTTAAACCACTGCTCATCTACGGGCAGATGCACTCACTCTGTTAAACTGTAGCTCAGCTATGAGCACATCTGGCATTTTTTATTCTTTTGTTACCTCACATGTCTTCAATATAAATGGGCTATTTCATTACATTTTACATAAATTATGGTTTTATGTGTACATATTTGTCAGGGACTTGTTTCCTGCTTATTTTGAAAAAAAAAATTGGTGTTGTGGGGGCTCAAACCATGAATGCCTGCTCTTCAGCCAACATCTCTATGCTATTGCTTCCTGGCTTATTTTGCATATTTAGTTCTTATATGCTTTCCCACTGACTGCTAACTGCAGCTGCGCTACGGGCACGCCCGCGCAAACTAGCGCACTCACGGTTAAACATCTTTACAATTTAAAAAAAAATATATAACATGTTCATTTATATATTTTATGTTCATAGTCTGTAGGGGCATGTGTTGTGTTTATTCACATTTCCGTGGACTCTGTTGTGGGTGTTTACTTTGGGCACTTTTACACTTCTGGGGGCGTGTCCGCTTGCAGGGCTCGGCCTACGGACACGCTCCCTACTGTCTTACACGGACTGTGTTAGACTTAGGTGTGATTCAGCATGCTCTCATGAATATGCAAAGCATGCTGACATCACTCTGTTTAACTGCAGCCTCCGTGTAAGAGTTATAACTCTTACACGGAGGCTTTGTGAATCCTTGCCAGAGCTTTGATATTCTCATGTAATGTTTTTCATGTCTTTTTTGATAGCAAAAATCTTATCCTGTCATCAGTGTAAGCAGTTCTAACTATGTTACATATACTTATGGGAGTGTTTCCTTCCAGAATATTTAATTCCTGAAAAATACTGATTTAATATAAAGCATATTTGATTTACAGCATAGATGCAGCTGTATCCTGTATGAACAAAGACTGAGTAAACTCCAGAAACAAACCTACATGGTGGAACCATAATATCAACAAGCATTATGAAAAAATGAAAACATTTATAGGTTCATACGATGATACTTGGCTATTGGCCCAGAGGCCCTTATAAGCCTAGCCAAGAATTTCACCCATGTTCCCACAAAGTCAGCACCTTTTTCTGCTGACAAAAAGTAAGAAGAATAATTCACAGAATTTTAGAGCCTTTGTCACTGAAATAAACAAACAACTCAGCAGCTTAATAAAATCCACCAAAGCCAAGTTTGAAGCTACAATAGCTACCCAAGCCAAAGGCAATCACAAGGCATTTATGTTCGTAATCTCTAAAGTACAATGCAGTAATGGGCTGAGCTGATTGTAAACAATGTTACCTACACTAAGTCTGAAGATATAGCAAACCTACTGACTAATAAATTTAGCTGTAACTTTACCCATCTCTCTCCTACTTCTGTCCCTCAAGTTGTACCTGAAAGTAACTCACCTCTAGCTATCACACAAGATCAAGTCCTATAACTGCTATCAAAACCTAAACACACAGCTTCAATGGATCCTGACAGTATCCCCTGGATGCATCTTAGCCACACCCCTAACAACACTGGTCAATATCAGCCTCTATACAGGTTTTGTACCAAGAGAATGTAGACCATCTATAGTCATTCCCGTACATAAGGGAGAACCTTCTTCAGATCCAGGCAATTATAGACCCATAAGTTTGACCAGGTGCATATACAAAGCCATAGAAAGACTTATCATGGAATTAATCAATCAGGACATAGAGAACCTCCAAACACTCAGTTTGGATTTGTCACTCATCTCAGTTTGGATTTCTCACGGGCATGCATACCTCTCAAGTGTACCTCATTACAAGGAACGTTGCTCATTTGGGATCTAAAAAAGTTCATGTTCCTCGAAGTTCCACATTAAAAGGGTCTATCACACATTCAGTGTTAGGAAATTTTTAACAGATATCCATGGTAAATAAACATGGATCATATTAATTCATAAAAGAGCTATTCTGTGAGTAAAAAATATCAAATTTTAACCATCCTGTGAGCTTCCTAGTTGAAGTTGTTAGTAAGCCATCAGTAAGTGTTCCACATTATGAAAGGCAGTGCTCCTTATTTTGGAGATGGAAGGTTGAGAGCTATGAGTGCAGGTCATGCTTACTCAACCTGCTGGATTTTTAGGGTCAACCAAAGCAATGGATGAAGGAAAAATGATACACACCACATACCTTGACTTGGCCAAAGCTTTTGACACAATTACCCATGCAGGCATAGTAAAACATTTACTGGGAATAAGCCCCTATGTTACCCACTAGATTGCCAACTGTCTCAAGGATAGTTCACAGACAATCAAAATAGGAGTAATTACCTCCACAAAGAGACCAGTCCCGAGTAGACCCCCAGAGTTCTTTGCCTGGACCTCTCCTGTTTGTCATCTACTTATTTTATAGTAAAAGCCAATACCGACGGTTCTGGCTGATTAAGTTTGCAGATGGCTGCAAGCTAGGAGCATTCATTGAATCTTCAAATGACCTACCCATCGTACAGGAAGTATTACTCAAATAAATAGCTAGTGTGAAAATCATGGACTGAAACTAAACACCAAAAATACATTATTGTATCATTTGGGAAGTTATCTACCCCAGGAAACTACCACATTGACAACACATCCCTAAGAGTTGACTCAGTTGTTGCTGACAATATATACCTGACCAAGTACTATGGGCTGGATTGGGGATTTAACTCTAGTTTTGTGAAGCCAAAAAGAATTTCACCTTTATAATGGTTACCATTTATATAAGAATATTGTTATTCAGCGTCTCATCAATTCAGAATGAACTCTGACATACCTCGATATTCAACCACAGATAAAGTCATAGAACTAGCAAAAAACAGTTTACATTTAATTATGTCATATTCTTTGTCCATTTTGAAAAAAAAACACCTTTATTGTCAACAATTCTGATCACTGTATTACTTTAATTGCAGTTGTCATAAAGCATAGGTGTCTGCCTTACTATAATTAATTTGAAATCTATAGGCACAGAGATTCCTGGACTTCATAAATACTAACACCATTGGCCAGTTAGTGAATGCACTAACTAGAGGCTCCAACATACTAGACCTTGTGCTCATACATATGCAAGAACAATGCACCCCACCCAATGCTTTGTCCTTCCTGGTAAGTTCCAATCACAAAGTCGTCTCCTCTGAAATCAAAATCAACTCCATAATTCCATTAAAACCTGTAACAGTTAGGAAGTATTCCAAGACAAATTATGTTTTATTAAATGACGGTTTGTCTAAATTCAGTGCCCCTGTAAAACCTGAGAGCACAGCAGCCTATGCTGAATTGCTGTCAGAAACTGTGTACACCCATGCCATGTCAGTGCCTGCATAGAGCCTGCTGTACCTACCAGAAGCAAACCCAAGACTAGCTCCAGAAACAAACCACCCTGATGGCAACCCAAATTAAACAGGATATACAAAAAATATGGCAAAAATCAGGAAGGGTAACTCCAATAAAGGCTAAAACTCTCTCATTGTTGCTAACCTGGTCAGGATAAAACAGACGAACATTCTTGGGTTCAGTTCAAGAAGCTTTATTACACACAAACACACCGGGAATATGGCTTTGTAACTTAAACTTAAATAAACTTATAAACAGACTGACTGCTGCACTCATACATGTTAACACTCTGGTTGTTCCATCAAAATAGCACTGCTGCATGTACGTGCTACATCTGGAAATGCTTCTTAAAGGTACATGCACACACTCTGATCTACATCCTTACTCTTTGAGAAATGATCCATATACAAAATGACAGTATTCAATAACATGAAATTTACAGAAATGATCGTTTGACATGCAATTATACAGAACTAATTACTTGACATGTAATCATACAAAATCAGACACATAAAACAATTATGTCCAAGTTGCTGTGTATTTTACACTAGGTCTAGAAATATGACCTGACCGTGTAACATAAAAGTCAGAATTGGATCTAGCAACAGAGACTATCTTTAAGGAATGTTCAGCTTTGGGAATGTCTGGGACATCATCAGGAACGGGAATGGATACTGCGACATATTCTTCGGTATGAACATTGTTTGGGTTGCTCTGAGATCTAGAGTTTGTATCACAGGTATGATGCTGCAATATAATTTCTGATACAGGAAGAAGATGTCTGCAGTTTCTCCTGTACTTTGTATCCTCAGATTCCATTAAATAGGATCTCAGCTTGGTACATATACCTCTCACTTGACCAATTCGATCAAAGCTTTTCGGTGTTTGTATCCTCACTGCCTCTCCATCTTTTAACGGACAAAGAGATTTGCTTATTTTATCATATCTGGGGTTCTGAGAAGAACACTTCTTAAAAAGTTGGGCTTTGATTGCTCTGTTGTTTTTAGCATTAGGCACCAACAAACTAGAACTGATAGGCAAGGTTTTTCTGGTTTGCCTAGATAGAAGTCTCTGAGCAGGTGAGCCAAGTAGATTGTCAAAGGGTATATTTCTGAGATTAAGTAAATTTAAGAAGATATTGGTATTGTCACGCTTTGGCCTCTCTAGTAATTGCTTTGCACTCTGTACTGCGCATTCAGCAAGGCTGTTTGACTGTGGATATTCAGGACTGCTAGTAACATAGATAAAGTCCCACTCTTTAGCAAATCTCTAAAACAGTTGACTGGTAAACTGAGAACCATTGTCAGAAATAACTTTTTGTGGACTAACGTGGACTAAGAAATTACATTTCATCTTAGTAATAACAGCACTGGACATCAGTTTAGGTAGCAAATCGATCTCAAACCAGTTAGAATAAGAGTCTACCAACACTAAGTAATGCTGACTCTTCCACTCAAATATGTCAGTGACTACTGTTGACCAAGGTAGTTCAGGAATTTGGTTTAGCTGAAGTGGCTCTTCTTAAAAATGTGGTTTAGTTCTGCTGAACACTGAACAAGAAGAAAGCACTTTATCAATGTCTTTCGATAGAGATGGCCAAAATACTAGTCCCCTCGCCCTTCTTTTGGTAGAGTCAGAACCTGGGTGGCCACGATGTAGAATCTGGATGTGTTTACATTGTAAGGAAGTAGGAACAATAACTTTTGGACCTTTGAAAATAATATCATCTTCCATCAGCATCTCATCTCTGTATGGAAAGTAAGGTTGTACATCTGGTGGTACACAGGTTTGCTTTGATGGCCATCTCACACTGATGAATTGGTTGAGCTTCTGCAAAATTGTATCAGTCTTTGTATGATCTCTTAGCTCATCAAGTCTTGTTGTAGAAAAATTATGCACTTCCATGACATCAAAGTCAAAATCTCTACATCAAGCTGTTCTGTAGTATTTCAGGACAATCTGGATTAGGTATCAGCCAGATAAAAAAGTTTACCCTTTGTATAGACCATTTGGAAATTGTACTTTTGCAATCTGAGCATCGGTCTTTGCAGTCTTGCTGAAGTTGAATGCATAGGCTTCTTTAAAATAGTGACTAGAGGTTGATGGTCAGTTTCTATCTGGATAGCTCTGCCATAAATATAATCATGGAACTTTGAACATGCGAACACACTTGCCAAACGTTCCTTCTCAATTTCAGCATACTGCATTTAATTTTGGGTAAGAGTTCTAGATGCATAGGCAACAGGTCTGCCTTCCTGAAAAATAAGTACACCAAGACCGAATGTTGAAGCATCACAGGAAAGAACTACTGGTACAAACCACAAGGACATCATTAATGGAGGTGGGCTAGCAATTTGCTGTTTGAGGTTATCAAATGCATAAATGCTCTCTGGTGTTGTTCTAGCCATGACCATGCAACATTTTTGCATGTCAGCTCTCTTAAAGGTGCTAATAACTCACTAAAGTCAGGGATAAATTTTCCCAAATAGTTAACCATACCAAGAAAGTGCTCTAAGGCTTGGATATTGTTTAGAGCTGGCATCTCAAGAATGGCTGTTTGTTTAGAATGGTCTGGTCATAAACCTGTACTGGTAAATGAATGACCTACATAAGTAACTTCTGGTAATCTGAATTTGCACATCAGTGGATTGAGCTTTAAATTCAGTTCACACGCTCTGTCCAGAACTTTCCTGAGGTTTCTGTCATGTGCTGCTTCACCATTACCTCCAACCAGTAAATCATCAACTATTATTGCACACAAGCAGCCTGAAAAAAAGTTTGCTCCACTGCATGCTGAAAAACTTCACTGTCAGAATTTATTCCAAAAGGCATCCTGAGGAATATGAACCTACAAAATGGGGTACTGAATGCAGTCAGTAGTGAAGATCTGTGATCAAGCATCACTTGCCAAAATGAACTCTTTGCATCTAAGATAGAAAAAACAGTGGCATTTGACATGAGGGTTGCAATCTCCTCAACTGTATGCATAGGATAATGAGGTCTCTTTAATGTCTTGTTCAAGTTTGTTGGGTCAATGCATATTCTGATTTCATCTGAATTTTTCTTATGAGCAGCTACCATGGAAGACACCCATTCAGTTGGTTCTGTGACTAGACAAATCACACCTTGCTGCACCATTTTCTCTAACTGGATCTTGATTTTGTCCTGCATAGCTATTGGAAGTTTTCTTGTTGCTCTGACCACTGAACTGACCTCCGGGTCAACTTTACTTGAGTAAACAACTGGATGAACTTGTCATCTAAAACATCAGCATACTCTGAGAAAATAGTATTAGTAAAGCTGGAACTGGGACATGTGCTTACATGATGTACTTCTTTGGTAAAACACGGCAGTTACATTCTTAGACTGTCTCTGAGACCTAATGATGACTGCACAGGTCTTCAAGCTACATAAAATTGTAAGTTGTAAATATTCCCAGCCAAATAGCATGAAAGCATTACCGAGCCTTCGGTTTGAATCTCTTCACCTCCGTAAGCAGCAACCTTTGCATGATTAGCCAAATTAAATTGCTCACCAGCCCTCACTTTAGTAAATGTTTCTGCTGAGATTACATTACACTTTGAACTGGTGTCTACTTTGAGCTCTGTGGATTTACCATTGATCGGGACAGTACAAAACACTTCATTCTTTGCCAAAAATGTTCTGCATTAACCTTTTCACCAACCACTGATACACCATCTACATAGAAATTAAAGTTGCAGCTCTCTATATGATCAACTTGCTTTTTTGAGTGACAATTCGTAATAACTGAATGATGCTTGCTTAATTTACAAAACTTTTGAAAATGGTTCCATTTTTTTACACTTATGGCATTGCTGACCAAATGCTAAGTGCTTCTCTCTTTTTGACTCATGACTGGCTCCACAATTATGACAGTTAACAATAAGACTTGACTTCGGTTTTGCTGACTCAACCTTATACTGTACTGAGCATGCCCTTTTTACTGAGCTAGTCTTAGAACTTGCTAGAAAGCTACGACTTCTCTCAGGAAACCCCATAGCAGTTGCAGCTGCCATGTGCTTAGGCCTGTTTTTGCTTGCCATGTGTTGCATGCCATCTACATTTGGTCTAGAGACTGTTGAAACCATGCTCTTTTATCACTTGTAAGCATGCTTGTGTGTCTTTCTGTGAGCTCATGTTTCTTTGTCTTTCGTCTTTTTCTCAGTAAGGGGTCGCTACAGCAGAACTCCGGTCCGCTAATGATTGGCAGTACATTTTTTTTTTTTTACAAAATGCTAAGGTGCCAGCTCGATACCCAACCTTCAACGAAGGCACGCCCATTTACGCATGCATGTCTTTTGAATGCCCATCCAACCACGGGGAGGACATGCAGACTCCACACAGAAGGCACTCCCAAGCCAAGCCGAGACTCGAACGGGAGAACCTCTTGCTGTGAGGTAACAATGCTACCACTGTACTACAGCGGCATTGTTCTTTCTGTGAGCTCATGGATTTGGCAAATCTCTATGGCTTTGCTCAATGTTAAATCACCGTCACAAAGCAAAATCTTTCTCACTGCAGCACTATTACCACCACACACAAGCCTGTCCTTTATTAACTCATCTTTCAAGTCACCAAATCTGCACGCTTTAGCCTTATTTTTCAAGTCAGTGATATAAGCTTCAAAAGTTCCACCTGGCTTTTGGTCTCTTGTGTAAAATAAATGCCTGTCTAATGTAATATTTGTGTGGGGGTTGCACATTTCTCTAAATTTACATTTTAAGCACTCAGGGGCCTCCCTGGATTCAGCTGATACCACAATATGATAGTTTGCCCCTTCTCCTGCATATTCTTCTGGTGCAGACACAAATGAATGCTCTCTTTCAATAACGTCTGACCCAGCTAAGTTAAGCAGATTGAATGCCTTTGTATATGCATCTTTGTCAGAAAAAGCTGCTTATACGGAACTATTGTGGGTCTTGTGAGGTCAAGATATGCATGTAGTCCTATGACTGCAGATCTACACATGTAATCACTTTCAAGGAGGGCCATACCTCCTTCAGAATGAGGAAGATATAGCTTTGGTATACATTGATTTTTATAAATCATTTGATAAGCATGATAAGCATGAAGGCCTGCGGTGGTGGTGCTGCGGTAGCATTGTCGCCTCACAGTAAGATGCTGTCCATTTCAATTCTCAGCTAGAGCGTCTACTGCATGGAGACATGCATGAATGGGCGTACCTTCATTGAAGGTTGTGTGTCAGGGCTGGCAACTCGGCATGTAAAAATCTACTGCCAATCATTAGCTGACCGGAGTTCCGCTGTGGCGACCCCTAACCTGGAAAAGCCGAAAGACACAACAACATTTGATAAGCATGAAGCATCCTTCTTGTTTTTCTGTCTAACTTATCCAACACCTTTTGGGGTCAGTCAGTCATGCCAAAACTGTAAGTTAGGACAAAAAGAGCAAATTGGTTTATAGCTTGGACTTTGTTCCTAGATATCGGTGCTGTTTTCAGTATTAATTTTAGTCTTCTAAAATATTCCTTACTAAGTTTTATTCACATTAGTTCATATTTTATTGTTGATCCTTCATCAGTTTTCCAAATATTTATACATTCCTTCTTGCTCATGTTCTTTTATATTACATTCCTGTCCTAGGCTGATGTTTTCATGGTGCTGCAGCTTTCCTGCTTTACAGGTTGCTTTTGCACATTTATCAAGACCAAGTGACATTCTTATATCATTTGAAAAAGTTTTGACAACTTGCAGTTGTGCTTTCAGTTCCTTATCTGATGAACTATACAGTTTTAAATTATCCACAAAAAGAATATGAGTGGTCTTTTCAGTTTGTTGTTTTCTAGGAGCCTAATTATAACCATGGCCTAAGCTGTTGTTTAATGGGTTCAGAACAAGGCAAAAGAGCAGCGGTGACAAAAAGTCACTGTGGAATATCCCCCTTTGAATTTTTATCCATGGAATAACAATTTGTCCTTATTACGGCTTAACTGCAAAGTGGTTTGCCACTGTTTCATGGTCGCTGTAATGTATTTGATCAGTGTAGGCAGTATCTAATACATTTTTAGGCACTCTTTTATGCATAAATGTGGAATACTGTTAAATGCTTTTTTATAGTCTATCCATGCCATACTTAGATTCTTCCCCTTTATACAGTTCTCTGTTATGTTATTTAATGGCAAATGATCCTTTGTTCCAGTGTATAGTTCATAAATCATCAGAAGGCAAGTTATTGGCGTATAGTTTTTAGGATAAATTGCAGGTTCACTCTTAAGTAGGAGTATTGTTTTTTCTGTTGTAACCAGGTTGGTGTCTGTTCAGGGTGCAAATATAAATAGTTCTTATTCATAGCTAAAATCTTCATGTAAAGATGTAGTACTTTTAGCGAGAAGTTAGGTACTGCATCTGGCCTGGGGATTTCCAATTAGGAGCTTTTCTTAACGTTATTTCAATCTCTCTGGCTGTTACTTCATATCATTTCATATCCTCTACATTTAAACTTATTTTTTCTTTTACTTTTATCCATTTAGTAGCCTTGTTATGTTCCACGGGATCTTCATAGATATTTCTCAAAAATGTGTCTCTTTCTTCTTTTTTGGTGGTATTTCAATTCCTTTTGCCTTGTTTCCTAATTCTCCATACATTTTTTTTGAGTCATCAATAAATTCTTATTTTGTACTTTTCCTTTATATATCTACATATTTTCTAAGTTTTTTCTGCCTGTGCTGATATTTTTATCATTTGCGATAATGCATAATAGGTCCTGATCTGTTCTGATACTTCTCATTGCTTTATCATGTTTAATTTTTTAGGTGTTTTTGTTGATTTGTTCCCTCTTCAATACACTTCTAACTGTGGCACTTCATCTTAATTGCTTTATAGTTTTCTCTATTCAGTACTTCCATGATTACATTTGATTTCTCCCCTTCCTTTTCCTTACTGTCTTGTGTTTTTGTGGTAAGACTTTATCTGTTATTAATTTAGCTGGACAGTAATATATCCTATTTACTTCTGTTATATTGCATGAATCTCTATGAACAGTCCTGGTTACTGTGTTCATTTGTTTTATCAAACTTGTAATATTTTGGGTCTTATTGACTTTCTGTAGTCTATTTTTTCATTGCTCTTAATATGTCTGTCCATCTGTAAGCAAATCTTCTCTTACATCATCTTCTTCTAAACTGAGGGCACATTCTTTCTTCATTTCCTGTGGGCATTCTACAGAAAGTTCCAGAGCATCTTCTTGTGCCACATTCTTTTTAGTTTCATCCTGTGTCATCCATTGTTCTTTCATATGGGAACTCACTAACCTTTCACTCCACAACACTGGCTGCATACGAGTTGCCACAGTTTCCTGTTCCTTCCCCTGCTGTGCAACTCCAACTGATCATTTCTACTGGTTTCCTATTGAAGACTCCAAAGTATCTTGATATAGCAACTGATCAGATTTTTCTCACTCCAATAGTATCTCCTTAATTTGGGGATCCATTGCTCTATCCTGCTGTGATGTTATCAGAGTTAGATTTTCTACACTAAATCCTTCATATCACAGGTAATCCATAACCTCGGTTTCTATTTTTTTAACTTTTCCACTACTAATCCTCTGTTCTAATTTTCCTCTTATGTGTGAAATGTCTGGTTATATAGACTGGGAGATGAGACAGTTAGACATTGTATCAGAGGTGGTGTATTTGCTAGGGTCTGATACTAGGATCCAGTCTAATAGTGAATTTGAAGTCTTGCTATAATGTGTGGGGAATTATCTGTGCAAACCAAATAAGTTCACACTAGATGCAGGGTAGATAGAGTTTATGTCCAATCAATTGGCATTCACATCACCTCGTAGTATTTTTTCTTGGGGAATTGTTAGGAATGTCCAGTCTAGGATATCTTCAAGTATAGCTGTATTGTCACCAGGAGGGATGTAAAAAAACAGTAATACATGTTTGTTTATAACTGTTTAATTTCAAGGAAGTAAAAAGAAGATCTACTTAATTTTATTTGGTATTGTTTGTTGTGTGGGGAAATGTGGTAGTTGTTGGGAAATGTTAAAGCAATACCACCACCTTTCCTCTTTATGCAGTCATGACAGATGATATTATAGGCAGGAGGTGTCATTTTGGAGTTGTTTATGCTAGGTTTAAACCAAGTTTCACAGTGAGAATATCAGGCTTAGGTTACACACACACTCGCGCGCACACTCACTATATCAGGTTTTAAATTATTAATGTATGGTGGTCTGTAAATAATAGTCAAGAGTTCTCCCAGTTTATTTATCTGTACGTGTATACATACATGTATTTATGTATTTGTTGTATCATTTTTTTGACTTGGTTACTTTAACTGTTTACACTTCATTACCAGCAGCAGTCTAGGGTAGTGGTTCCGCAACTTTGCAAGCTGGAGGACCCCTTTTATAAAATAAATATTTTGGTGGACCCCTAAAGGTGATGGTACACATACATTATGTTTGGATCAATGCTCCCAACATCACTAATCAGCCCTCCCACCACACAGCCATTTCAGTGTCCCATTACTTGGCTATTTCTCCCCAGTTGCCATAAACATTGTTTAAAACTTTTAGTATGCGTACTGTTTTCTGCTTTACTTCTACAATGATTACAGATATTTGGATTTAATTTAAAACTTGTATTTCATATTTTTGTAGCACATGCCCTGATTTGCAAAAACGAAACAAAGCAATACAGTCTCATAATGAAAACAGACTTAGCATTGAAACCTCTCTGCCTTTGAAACTCACATTCAGCGAAACAGCACTGAAACCCACATTCAAAGAAAATGCATCTGGTCAGTGGCAGATTAAGTTTACCTTTGGCTGTTTACAAAGCACAGGTCCTTTACGAACATTTTTCAGACTATGCAAAAGTTCTTTGATTCACCTTCCTATTTGTATAATTAAATTTGAATACACAATAATTAAATTATAGCCCTTGTATAATATAGCACCACTTGGTAGTACATGTTTTAAATGTATAGGTTTGCAAATTTCTCCAGTAAGCAATGAAACAAAGCATATGAACCAATAATGACAAAACTGCCCAAATCTGAACATTTCAACCATAAAAGACCACTCAAATTTGTCATTACACTCCACCAGTATCAATCAATATGCACAATCTCTGCAGAAGTAAAAGTCATGTGAATAATTCCACCTTAAAGAGATCTGTAACTGATGAAAAGATTGCTGCTAGCAAATAACTTTATTTCAGTGTTTTATCTACAAATTCAGTGCCTGCTGCCATTGAAGAATAAATTGCCAATTTATGCTACATTAAAAAATGGTAAAGTGGTAATATTGCGTGGATGACAAACTGAAAAACAGGTTCATAGTTACTAGGCATCTCATCCAAAGGAGGACATATTTAGGACTTCAGTACCCAACCCCATAAAAATACAACACAGTATCAGCAGTCCATCAATTTGCTGTGGGAGTAGGACCCACATCCTTCTGCATTAAAACACAAGTAGGCTACATGTTGTGCTACTAACACTGCTTTAAAATTCTGTACCACAATAGTGACACCATTTGCTCGCTAGCTAAACAAAACAGGTGCACATTGTAAGCAGACTTAGCATGATCAGCAGTAAACTTCTCTTCCCTTGAAGCTCACAGTACCTTGAAAATGCACTTGAAACTAAATTCCTTGAAAAATGCATCTGCCATAATGGGGAGACAGAGGTCCAAAACCAAGGACACATTTTAATTATTGCTCTTATAAAGGTAGAAAGTTAAATAGAACAACATGTTTTGCATTAGTACGAAATTTCTGAAGGCTATGAAGTCTAATGCTCAGATGTCGGCCATTATTTTCTGACTTCAGTCTTCAATGATTTGCCGGGAATTTTCCAGAAAAACACAATTTTATTAGAAACAGACTGAAAATATGAGGCAAAATATGGACATTCTGCAAAAACCTGGATAGCTGAAGGGTATGCTGCTTACCTCTTACACATACCTCTTTCTCTTTTACACACACACAGCCCCCTGCTTGCCTCCCTCTTGCATGCATACATACGCACCCACTTGCCGCCCTCTTACACACACACACACCTACCTGCCTCCTCCCTCTCACACACATACACCTTCCTGTCTCACTTCTTCTTACAACCATGCACATACAGACCACACACACCTACATGCCTGCCTCCCTGTTACACACACACACACACCTCTGCCTGTCTCCCTCTTACACACATGCCTACTTGCCTGCCTACCTCCCTCTTACACACACACACACACACACACACACACACACACACACACACACACACACACACACACACACAGAAATACCTCTCAACCTCTTCAGTTCAAGAAATATGGACAAAGCCTGTCATAATGGGGGGAACAAAGGTCCAAAACTAAGGATACGTTTTAAATATTGCTCTTATAAACTTAGAAAGTTGATAGAACAACAGATATTGTATTAGTACAAATTTTCTGAAACATATGAAATCCAAAGCTCATAAGAGTCATTCAGTCTTCAATGATTTGCCAGGAAAACACCATTTTATGAGGAACAGACCAAATAAGGCAAAAATATGGACAACTGACAGCTTAAAACCACAAAACGTAAAGGTGCATGCAATATTAAAACAAATATTGAAAATAATCCAGCTTCTCTTTTCTTGTATTTACAAATGTACCAAGTAAATCTGCCAAACTAAAAGCGTGTGCACACTTTTCAGCTACACCCAGGCTTCTTATTCAAGCCTTGGGATTAAAAAAAAACAAAAAAAAAACCCTTTAGGTTCTGTCAACAAGATCGTCCAGATCGATCGTTAGCTCTGCATACCCATACCTATATACATACAGCAACCAACATAAATCCATAAATCCAGGACTTGCCTTACTTGGAGGGGAACAGAACAGTTGTTTAAATTTCCCTCCAAGTTCTTACTGCTGGCAGAAAACACAGGGAAGTGAGCATCTGCTCATCGTTGGCTGCAAACACGGAATTTGTTCCTCCTTCTTCTCTAAAAACTAAGGCCAAGCAGCTGATTAGCCTGGAATGCGGACATTAAGCTAATCAGCTGCAAACAGAGAAATTTCTTTCTTGTCTTTTTTTTTTTAAATAAATTTTGGATGAGTAGCGCAACTTTTCTTTCTGCATTTACATGGGTCGGGTGGTGGATGATGCCCAAAATCCAGGTGGGTGCAAGTGAGCTTGTGGACCCCTAAATTTTATTGTACTGACCCCAGTTTCGGAAACACTGGTCTAGGGAATATAGAAAAATAAATATAAGAAATAGAAAAGGAAAAGAGAAGGCATCAAGCTTATTGAATAAAAGAGTTTTATTTGTTTAACTTTACTAAGAGATATTAGAAATGCAATTTAAAAATGTTATATTATGAATAGATGTAGGAGATGAACCATGAGCTGTTTAATTGCATGTATTTTCAAAAAGCTTACAGTAGAATGTTAAGTATTTTTCATAGTCTTTCTGAATCTTGTAAAAGTAAATGTGTTCTTTGATATCTTACTTTGTGCAGTGTATTTATATTTTTTTATTGTATTTCATAAAATATTTATCAATGTATTAATTTAAATATATTGTTCCATTTATAAAGCAAAGATTTGTAACAATTTGTAAACGTGTTGTTTGAATTTTGAGCCAACTTGCAATCCCATGGTTTTATTTCTAAGCAAAATTAATTGTCTTTAAAATTGTCTGCATTCCTGAGTTTTTGATTTTGATACTTCAAAGGATATATTACATATGTTCATTTTGGTCTGGACTGAAAAAAGAAACTGCGGAGTTAAGAAATATCCATCTTCTGAGCAGTTATTTTTTTCTAGATGACGTTTTATTAAAATAATTTTAGATTGCAGTAAATGGATGCAACAAATGAACAATATGAATATGGAAAATTGAACAGTAGAAAACATTATTATTTATTTATTTATTTATTTATTTGCAGTTGGTTTACCAGGATAGTCCATTGGGCCAAGAAGAACCCGTTTTCAATGGAGTCCTGGGGAGAAAAGCTCCAAACAATCAAAGTTACAATAGGTTAAACATGATAATTATACAAGAGTAAGAGATTCAAACAAACAATTACAAAGTAGTAGAGGAAACATTACAGCTAATACAAACTAGAGATGAAACTTTTACAAATAATACAAGCTAGTGATGTAGCTTACAGGTGGTACAAACAAGCAAACTGTGCAATATTTACAGAAAGTACAGCATATATTATGACAATATGAGAAAGAAAACCTTTATGTATAATTTGCGTCTCATGTATGCTTAAAAAAATTAAATATTTTAATACACAATAGAACTTTATTCAGTAAAAGAATACTAATGACACTTGCTATATACATGGTCTACTTAATGAGACGTGGAAAGATGTTAAAAAATAATCCCAGGAATTTAACTTCTCTTAAGCTTTGCATGAAGCCTACATGGAGTTTATGTATTACCACAATGAGTAACAGCGCTAATCACATATTCATGTTGCTCATTGCACTTACATGTATATAAGTACCATTTAATGGCCAGCAACAGTGCTACTGCTAGGAAACCATGCAAATCATCATGAGCACAGAAACAAGAACTATTCAAGTTTATGAGCAAATCTGCTCAGTGAAATTGGGCAGACAGCCATGATTACCTGGGGTGAAAATATTGCAAAAACAGCAGTATTAGCACAGTAAAGAAAAACTGACTGCAATGTACACTACAACAGTTATTGAAGAATGAAGTAATGGGGGGAATGGAAGAACAAATACAATGATAAAAATGGGCACAGACATGAATGACAGGAGTGAAGAAAGAGGAAGCGGGTCATTGTAAAATGGCAATGTCCTCAAGATAGGATATGTAAATGTACGTATGTGCACTTCCAAGACAAGTCAGTTGCATAACATTAAGCACATATGTAGATAACACAGTATGTACTGCTGTGTACACCTCCTGTCTGAGTATATTATATCATCACACATGATAGAATATATGTTTTGATCACACAAGGTTACATGTCAGTAGAGAGGAATGGTTGTGATATAAACATCACTGACATGCTCACTGTAGAGGACAGTATATACAATGGGAGTATGTGTGTAGTGTGAAAATCCGCAAAATGACTTGCTTGAATATGACTGGTATGTCAGCATACCTCTCAACCAATCATGCATATGTAGCAGCAGACTCGTGGACAAATGTAGACAGAAACCGGCACAATCAGGGACACTTTTAAAATTTAACTACTGATCTACGACATTGACAGAGTATGTGAGTGTAACTAATTATACATATTCTGTAGGAACACACATGTGCAGCTGTAATGATTTTCATAATGCTTTGAGGAGAATTCACTACCCCTTCCCAAAAATGACCACTTTTTGTTAGGGATAAGAGGGAGAGTGTTAAATCTAGAGTTGAAATCAGGGGCAATCCTGGTCAGTTGAGAGGTTTGCATGACAAATAAGCCACAATCCACACCTATAAGTATCAAACCCATGCTATTAGTGTCATCAGTGAGCTGTGTATTTACTGAGTGCAACACAGAAAGATATATCACACCTGCATCTGGTAGAACACCATGAAGAGAAGTCAGCATTGTCAAATCGTAATGAGTATGCATATCAAAGAATAGTTCTGTATGTGTGACAAGATGTGTGGGAGCTCACTGTGACAAATGTGATACACTTGAATAAAGCATCCCTGTCTGACATTGGTATTGGCCATATGGATAACAACACATACAAACAACACACTATTATGAGTGGATTCCCTACACACAGCTGGGTATTGCATGTATCTGCCACATATAATAGCAATGGATATTGTCTGAAGCATCTGAAATTGATTTGTGAATCAAGAAGTGATCATTATAATGACTGGTAAACCAGTATGTGAGACCAATGGCAATGCATTAACTATGCCCATGTGCACCAAAAGTACAGCAGTGCAAAGTCTAGTGTCAATGAGCGAGAAAACTGTCACTATGATATTGTACACATTTTATTTTTTATTTATTTTTATTTTACATCTGTTAAGTGGGTATGTCCGACTGAGCTGAAAAGCCCTTTTTCATCGGAGGCCCGTGGAGAAAAGTTCCTTAAATTTGCACATTTAATACATGACAAATACAGATTAAACACGTGATAATACATTTTTCAAATAATTCAGTATGAGAGACTAATGCAAATTAACCTCAGGTGATGATACATAATTCAAAGAATACACAAGCTAGATTTAAGAGATATGCCTTATGAGAAAATAGATATATTAACGTAGTACAATACTTAAAGCATTAGAGCTCAGTTTGGAAAGTACAGCTTAGCCAATACAAAATGAAGTGTTACTCGAAGATGTGAACCAACTGGGTTAAGAGACAGTTGAGGGATTAGTAAAAGGGGATAGAGTGGGCTTGCTTCTGGCAGGTGGTATGAGCTAAAGTAGTTATTTTTACTGCCTCACTATTTGATCACTGTCCCCTTGAAGTTGCCAGTGAAAATGTTATACTTCAATGAAATCCTGAGTCTAGATAGAGATTTGCTGTATCCAGGACTGTTTGCAAGCTTCTGAGTGGTGCCAAAGTCTGCTCTTCTATGTTTCCTTTAGATCTGCTAATTCTCTCCTCTCCTGCACGTTTACTAGCTTATTAGTCTAGTACTTTACCAGAATTCTTGTAGCAATTATTGTAGCACAAAAGTGCTGCCAGCACTAAATGTTCTACAAGGAAGCAGCTCCAGTATGCCCACCCCTCCAGGCATGTCTAAAGGTCAGTTCCCTGTGCTTTCTCCTATTAACCTGGTGAACTTGGGCATCCTGAGGCAATGTAGCAACTGCCTCATGTACACTGCCAACCCTCTCCTCTTACCTCCTAACACTCAGACTTGTGAGAGATGCACTTATATATCCAAATTGGAAGCCACGCACTCTCCAGCCAAGACTGGAATAGCTGGTCAAGAGGAGAAGGTCAACACTTGCACCACACCACATGGAACACATAGCCCCCAAGAACACACACACTAGCACTGCCTTCACATAAAAACACAAACCACACACCCACCTTCACAGAGCCTCTCAATAAAAAGCCAAACAGCAGAGACCTCCAAGGCAGAAACACACTCGACCACCACAACACAACACTAATTACAAGACACATAAATCTCCTAAACACGGGTAACTCAATAGTGAGGCGCACGCATGTCCCACTCACTAGGTTGAATAAGGAGAAAGTAACAGTCCACTGCCTGTCAGGCACTAGGATCTGCCACATAACGTACACACTCAGGTCCCTCAACAACAGGTACAAATATGACTCTGTCATTGTACATGTGGGTGTGAATGACCTGAAACGTACCTCCCTGGACTGCATGAAAAGAGACATGGAGGAGCTCTCAGATTATGTAGCCCAGGCGGGTTTGACCCTAGCCCTGAGCAGCATCCTACCATCACCCAGAATGATACCACAGTACAAGCAGAAAATTATTGATTTCAACAATTGGCTAAGTTTCTGGTCTCATTCTAAGGAGATCCAGTATCTGTCTGCCTGGGATGACATGATTGACAGACCTCGATGTTTTGTCAGAGATGACCTGCATCTGTCATCCCTGGGCTTCTGGATACTGGCCAGGGCTCTTGCCACCCCTATAGTGCCTTTTTTAGGGGGTGTTCCAAAGACCAAATTACCACTGTAACAGCTACAAACAAATGCAATCTGAGGGTCATGCTGCTCAACACTAGAAGTCTAAATCTCAAAATACACTTGCTCAAAGCACTCCTTAAAATGGAGAACATCAACATTTATGCTGTAACAGAGACCTGGTTCAAGTCAGCAGAAAGCACCCCTGCACTACCAGGCTATAACTCATTCCACACCTTTCGGCCCCAGAACTTGGACCGAAGCTCCTAAGGTGGTGGTGTTTCCATATTCATAAAGGATGTGCACACCTCCAACTTCAACTACCCCTCCATTAACTGGAAAAACTACTCATGTACCAATACACTTGCCCAATGTTTCCTGGAATTCATTAATTCCAATGCCCTGGACCAGCCCATTCTTACCTCCACTAGAGGTGGCAACATCCTTGACCTGGTCATTTCTGACATGGGTGACCATTGCTCTACACCAATAGTCAACTCCTCCCTGGTTAGATCCAACCACAAACTAATCACCTTGGAAATCCACTTCCCACCCCCACCCCCGAAAAGGCAACCAGCATGAAAAACTTCTCCAAAGCTAACTCTGGGCTTCTAAAAACAGAGGTGACTAACTTCATGGCACCCATGCAAATGGAGAATAGTTGCAGCCAAATCATACACCAATGCACTGTACGAACACGTACACAAATGCATGGATCTCGCCATACCCAATAGAACCAAGAAGCTCTCCTCCAAAAAAAGGAAGTCAATCTGGTTGTCCCCTGCCATAAACAAACTCTACAACAGAAGGAGGAAACTGATGTGGAATAAGGTGAAGTCTCAAGAATGGAAAAACTCCCTTACCAGCCTTAACAAAAAGTTGAGATCCCACATCAAATCCTCTAAAGCTAGCTATGAAAACAGAATTGCAGCAGATAGTAAAGACAACCACAAGGCCTTCTATAGTTATATAAAGAATCTACACAGCAATACCCAGATTTTCTCTGAGCTACTGCACAATGGTACCTCCAATACCAAGCCAATACATATTGCCAATATACTGGCCGACAGATTCAGTGCCAACTTTACCCCCCCCCCCCCAAGGAGCAATCACAATACCAGTAGATTGCCAGGCACCCAAGTATTACTGCTGCACAGGTTAAAACAGCACTGTCCAAGGCCAAGAATACAGCTTCTATGGGATCTGACAATATCCCTGGCTGTGCTGTACATGAAGTACAGTGTGAACTGGCATCTCACCTGTGTGCCCTGTTCAGTCACAACCTCACCTCAGGCTTTGTCCCTACTGAATGGCGCACTGCTACAGTCATCCCTCTCCACAAAGGAAGAGTGACTACAGACCCTGGGAACTATTGCCCCATTAGCCTGACAAGTCTGAGGTGCAGAGCTATGGAATGCATCATCATGGACCTAATAAACAAGGATCTAGGGAATCTCCAAACTCTGAATCCCACACAGTTTGGTTTTGTGAAGGGTAGCTCATGCCTACCCAGCTTGGTCGACTTCTTTGAGTCAGTCACCAGAGCTGTGGATGAAGGCAAGGTAGTTCATACAGCCTACCTTGATCTGGCAAAGGCCTTTGATACCATTCCCCACTCAGGAGTCATAGAAAAACTCACTAAGCTAGGCATCAACCCCTATATCACTAGATGTATTGCAAACTGGCTCACAGCTAAAACCCACAGCATGAAAGTAACTGACTCCAAGTCAGACTGCTGACCAGTCACGAGTGGTGTCCCACAGGGTTTGGTCCTGGGTTCTCTCCTGTTTGGTATCTACTTCTCTGAAGTCCAGGCCAACATGAAGGGACTCTGGCTGACAAAGTTCACAGATGATTGCAAGTTGGGAGCTATTATTAACTCCCCAAATGATGTTGACATCCTACAGAAAGGCCTCACTGAGACCAATGACTGGTGTCAGAACCATGACCTTAAGCTCAATGCCAAAAAATGTGTCATCATCCCCTTTGAGAAAAACTCCATTCCCATGAGTTACCACATTGATGGTAGTCCACTGAACACAGAAGGCGTTATAAGAGATCTGGGAACACAGGTAAACAGCAACCTCTCTTTTGACCACCACATTGCCACTGTGGTCAGAAAGTCCTTCTATGTGGTGTGCCATTACTAAGGATTTTGTATCCAGAAAGAAAGAGGTCATTGTCTCCTCTACTCTTCCCACATTAAGCCAATCATCAAGTACACATCCCCATTTGACATGTACCTCACTAGACACATGCAATAACTGGAAAGGCCACAAAAGTACCTCACAAAGAGGATCTAGACCTTAAACATTTGTCCTATATGGACAGACTCAAAAAAATCCAACTATTCTCTGTCTCATATCGCCTACTTAGAGGCGATCTTTGCTTGACTTACAAAGCTATGTCTGAACTAGCTCTGTTAGAAATGCTCATCTAAAGAAATCCCAATCCCTCTGCACCACACATTCCAGAGACCTCAACCTCATTACCACAATCAACAGAACATGCTGGAGGGACAGGTTCATAACCCAGAGACAACCCATGCTATGTAACAGACGGAACAGAGTTCCGTTGCTTATTTTAAAGCTGTCTCGCTATGTTAAACCCATTTAACATTGCGAGACAGGTTTAAAAAAAAGCAATGGAGAAAGCAAGATCTTCGTTGCTTTTTACACACTGTGTCGCTATGTTAAAGGAGTTTAACATAGCGAGACAGCTTTAAAAAAAGCAACGGAGATCTCCATTGCTTTTTTTTTAATCTGTGTCGCTATGTTAAACTCTTTTAACATAGAGAGACAGTGTTTTAAAAAAAGACTTATACTAATGGAAAAAGTCTGGGCGACCGGACCTTTTTCCATTAGTATAAGTCAATTTACATCGTGCATGCTGGCCAATCAGCGTACACGTTTTGGAATATTAATGGGGGGGGGGGTCATGGTATAATAAGTGATCTCACATTGTTTCTGAATATGTTTGAAAAACTCTCACCCTGCCTTCTGTTTGTATTATGGAAACCATTCCCTTATCTCTGTTTTACCATCACACAAGCAATCTGTTGTGCATATTCTCTAATATTTAGTTCAAGGTGTGATACAAATACCTGACAGTCAACAACAGTTTTCATCAAAGGCAAGAAACTGTGCTATTATGTCAAGGAGATATACATGTCAGATGTTTGGTTTTGTTTAAAACCTCACTGTAGTTAGTTCCATGCTTTGTAAATGTATCCTCACTGACACACCTACTTCAGTGAAAGGTGTCTGTGCATTACTGTCATTCACATAAGGAACACATTAGCACCTAACAGTGCTGTGGAGGCTACGCTATGTTTGCATCTGCTATACCAAGTCAAATGTCTGGTATTCAGCAATTCTAAGGAATTCACACCTCACTTCCATATTCAGAGTGCACAGAGGGCTACAGCTACATATAAACGTAACCATGTATGCAGGGATCTTGAAGGGGAGAAGACCGTTTTCAATCATGTCTATTGCTACTCTTGTGGGAGTGTTGGCATAAGTACACTTTTTGGAATGTTTTTCATGTAGTGGATACTTTATTTGTATGTGCCAAGTTATTTGGTAACCTGCTTAAGAATATGTTACAGATGTCAGTCATATCAGATATCGATGGCATTGCTGGACAACTTATACACATTCTTAGCTGCAATTACAAGTACCAGTTAAGCAGGTATCTACCATTCATTCATAGCCCTACATATAGAACTGTTTTCATTCAGGGCTGAGACACTCTGATTCTAGCAGAACACAACCATTACATGGGAAAGTAAAGGTTGTGAGCACTGCCTGTCATCAATTTACTGTATGTATGTTCATAGGATGAAATGTGTACCCCTTAGGTGGTCAGCATGTGCTCTATCCTTTGCCTCTTGGCCAGGGCTAGGGCATATTGTGCACACCTACATCTAATTACACCCACTGCGGCTGGGGGTTCCCCCTCTGACTCCTCACCTATGTGTGGATGTAACATGTTTATATTAAACAGAAAAATAGTGTTATTCACAAGAGTGACTCAGAGTTAAGGAAGATACATCTACAAGGCTGTAACAGTTTCCAAAAACCCTGAAGTGTTTATTAACTTCTTCATCCTAACATTCCTTTTCATAAATTAAGAAAATTTCCAACCCAAGAGGCTTATGGGAATAACCTATAATAATAACCAGATACACATTTTATGTTAAAAGGTTTAGATGAGTTTAAACGTAATAGTATATGTTTGTGTGTTGGGGGACTGAGCATATTGGTTTTAGAAGAGAATAAGGAAAAAGTAAGGAATGATAAGAGAAGTCACAAGCTTCCCATTTATTTGATTAGTACCACTTCTCTTTTGTAAGAAACCATACAAATAAGAATGTCTAACCCTAATGTTTGTTATAAAGGTAAGGCTTTGTATAACAGCTGATATGAAAAGAATGCACAGACAAAATACTGGAAGCTGATGGCAGCTTCAAAGCTGGTTTTGGTATTTTCAGTTGTTAGAAAGACACAATACACTGCTGATAAATAACAGCTACTACTTTCTGTAGCACAGTGTGTGAGTCATTTGAAATATTACAACATTCTAAGACACTACATTTAGTGGGCCGGGTGGGTTTGTAAACGTGCAAATCAATCAGTTGCTACCCTTTACTGTGATGAACCATACTAATATTCTGTATAGCAATGCTATGTTTATCAACTCATTCATTTTTTTATTTTGCTTTCGTTTACCAGATTTGTCTTGACTGGATTATGTAAGTAAACTCCTTTTCAGAAGAAGCCTGGGGAGAAAAGTTCCAACATATTACAAACATGTTTAAACAGACATTCAGTAATATACATAAACAGCTATTAAGTAATATACATTAACAATTGCATATACATTTTCTAATTAGATTATATTCAAATGAAATAAAGGCTACTACTACAGTGTAAAAGATATTTATGCATTAAACATTGAGCATTTAAAGAGATGTATCAGTGGGTTTGTCAGACTATGTGATTAGTGCTTAGAAATTCAAAGAAATGGAGGTGAGGGAAGGAACAAGGTAGGGCAGAAAATGTTAATGTATTTAGTGATGGGGTATAAAGCAATTTCATAGATAATTATATACATGGCTATCATAATGTTTGCAGCACAAGTATAGAAGTGGTGAGTGAGCAGTGTCACAAAATTATGTATATCTCTGGTAGATGCCAGTAAAACTAACAAGGTATTGGTGAAGGTATTGGTTGAGGGTATAGGATTCTGAATGAAGAGAAATAGTTTGACAATATGGCAAGTTGAAGATAACAGTGACATTTATCCTGGGGATACACAGCAGCAGATCCACTGATTGGATAGGTGAAGTTTTAGTTGTGATTTAAATGAGTTTACATTCTGAATGGAGTTCAGTGGCAGCGGGATCTGGTTCCATAGTTTAGCTACACTATTTGAATATAGAGAGTCACTTGCAGTATTATATTATTTGGTCACAGAGATTAGTAATTTTTCTCTAATGCATAAAATTTTACTGGGAGGACAAGTGTTATATTAAGGGCAATATTCTGGCTTATAGAGAAGTCTCTGTACTGTAGTTAGCAGAGAAAGAACTAAGTCATGTGGTAGATGTTCTTCATGGTAAATGTTGCAGTACTGATTTTGGGGTATTTCTGCCATACAGAAGCCTGCAATGGTCCAATTTTCAGAATCTTTACATCATCTATAGCCAACAGACATCTGGGTATAAATAGAATGTCAGCATCATCTTCCTAGTTATGCAGTCCAATGCACTTTACATGTGTTCACAATGCTCACAGTCTGTCAGTCAGGTCATTTTTTCCAGAGGGTCTCCTCCTTCCATTCAGATAAGTAGCCCATTGGGGATTTTCTTTCTATAAATTTAATGTTTAAAAAGCTCAGCTATTGGTTGAAGTGTGTGAAGCAAATCCCATATAAAATTTCCAGTTGTTATGTCTGATTTGCTTGGGGCCTCAGCGCAATATATCTAATTGCCCTGACCCTGCAGAAAACTGTAATTAAACCCTCAGAAGAAGGGCTGAGGCATTAGCCACCCCTATGGAGTCCTCATTTTCATTCTCCCCGGTGATGTTGCAACCCACTTCTACTACCAGGTCTCTGCACACACCTGCTTCTGGTAGCATCATTCAGAAAAACAGAAAAAACAAAAAGATGAAGGACAGTGATATTTCCAAGAAAGCTCTGTCTCAATTCGTTAAGTCATCCAATGACCCAGTTGTAGTTCACCAAAGGACCGTTCTTTTTCAGACTATCCTTCATAGAATGAAGGGGGTTTTCAACTGGGAAAGGAAACAATTCTCACAAGCTCAGACCCATTACATGGAACTGCTACACAGGCCGCTGGCTATCCCTCCTGTACATGTAGTACTGGATGATGTCTTTGAAAACATTGCTTTACATCCTGGCTGTTTATCCCCTGCTCCTAGAAAACCAGACTGGTTTTACAGACTACCTGAATTTCACAAGCACCTTTACAAAAATCCCAAGGCTGACCCCACAGTAGTATCTACTGAATCTAGACAAAGTGTATCTAAGAGGCCAACTAGACATCCCTTGCCTAATGGCAAGAAAAGTACTCTATTAGATTTGGGAAAAAAACATATACCTCTGCACCCTGTCAATGAGAGCATTGAATTGCCAGTTCCATATGAAGTACCTTGAATCTCTTCAAGACAAAATTCTAGCTAAGGGGATGCTAAGGGGAACATTTTCAAAGGAAATTCAGGAGACAGCTAGAAAAGCTTTACAAGTCTGCAGACACTCCCTAAAATGTGGCTGGGATGCCATGTATGAATCATGCGTAGCAGCTGCCACAGGTTCTGTCATCTGCAGATGTGCATGGCTCCGGACGCAGCCCTTGTCAGGTCAGGTCAAGGTTGAACTACATGCTCCACTAAACCAAAAATTCCTTGTCAAATCACTAGCTGAACAGGTTTGAGAAGCTGGATAAGAAATAAAAGGAATTTTATCTGTCTCTAACACCAAGGTACAGTAGGAATTACCCCTCAAAATATTGGCCTTTCCTCCCTAGACATGACATGGGGAGCCCACCTCATGGCAAGACAACCAGGCAGTCCAGGGGGGGGGGTGACAAATTGAACAATTGCACAGAATAGGGAACTCCAAAGAACCCACCCAGCAAAGAGACCAACTGTGACTATGTTCAACCCACTCTCCCCTCTAGACCTTTGTCTGGAAGACCCTCCTCCTCTCCAAATCAATGGGAAACCATCAGGGACAAATGGGTCTACAATGTCATATAAAGGGGGTACTACATCCAGTTCAGAGAAAACCCACCGTTCTATGGCATTACCCAACCTCCAAAAGGATAAGAAAGCCTCTTACTACCTTTTCTCAAGGAACTACTTCACCAAAGATCCATTCAGCCTCTTCCTGCAGGTCAGGAGGAAAAAGGGTTCTACTCAAGGATCTTTATACCTGCAAGTATGGAGGGCACCTGGAGGCCCATCATGGACCTTTATAAACTAAACTAATTTCTCAATATCCAAAATTCAAAATGGTTATTTTACAAATATTACTACAGTGGTGGTCTCCTCAGTAGACCTGTTTGCCTCTGATGAGAGCAGAAAACTACAGAAGGTCTGCTTCAGAACTCAAAAGCCAGGGACTTTGAATATAGATGCTTTCTCTTTCACAAGGAAAACTTGTTCCTCTATGCATTTTTGCCCGTACCTCTGATCCCAGGGTACTGATAAAAGTCAGAGTGGACAGACCCAATATGATCCTAGTGACCCCTTTCTGGCTGAGGTAGCACTGGTTTTCCCATCTCCTGATCCTCAGTGAGCAGGAAGTAGATCTCCTGTGATGAATCAAGGGATCTGCATTCCATCCTCACATAGCCACACTTCTGGTTAATAGCCTAGAAGATTGGGTTCCGACACCAAGGAATGCATTCTATTCCATGGACGTGCTTTCCATTCTGAAGAAGTCAAAGAAATTCAATACCAGAAAATCACACCAGGCAAAATGGAAGACATTTTCCATCTGATGTCACAGCAAGAAGACCATTTCTTTTCAGTCAGACATCAACTCAGTCTTGGAATACATTTTAAGGCCCATGTAAACAAGGACTTTCCTACTCCCGTATTAAAGTACATGCATCTGCTATCTCAGTTTGCCTTCTCAGTGCTCTACCTGTCTTCTCGCCTCCCCACATTAAGCTTTTTGTAAAAGGGGTAATTTACTTGAGACCACTCAGAAGGAAACCCTGTTCCTGCCCGGGATATAAATTATGTACTTGAGAAATTTGCCTTGCCTCCCTTTGAACTTGCTACCACTGTCTCTCTAAAGATTCTCACTTTCCTTATAACTGTTACATCAGCAAGGACGGTCTCAGATCTCCAAGCCCTCATATGTATAAAGAGCCTTTTACAGGGATAGGGTAACCTTTAGAACAAACCCAAGGTGGTATCAAAACTTACCCTAAACCAGGCTATCCACCTGCCAGTCTTCTTCCCAAATCCACAGAGCAAGGCAGAACAAGTCACTTATTCCATGGATGAGCACAGGGAAATCAGGTACCATGTAGACAGCACAAAAACCCTTAATAAAGCAGATCAATTACTGGTGGCTTTCACACATGGTAACAGGGTAGGCTTGTATCCAAACAAAGTATTTCCAAATGGATAGCCAACTGTGTTAAGTTCTGTTACTCCCACCATATAAAAGTTCAATCTAGGTGTATTAAATTACTCTCCACCAGGCATGGGGCAGTTACCACTGCTTTCCACCAAGGAGTTCCTATTCTTACCCAGGCCATCATGAAACTCAGTGCACACCTTTACAAAACACTATAACCTAGGCAATATCTCCAGGACTAGAGGAGGTTTTGCTACTGCTATCCTGGAAAACCTTATTTCTTAGTGTCCTACAGATGACCTATCACCAACCTGTTGGGTTTGGGAGTCCTCCAAAGAATCAATACTGCAACGTTGACTATGAAGAACATAGTACAGTTGTGTACCACTCACCATAGTTATAGATGGCTGGTTAAGGATGGTGTAAAGACTCTGGAAATGGGGCTGGCCACAGGGTTCTGCCTGACTATCTACAATTGTGGGATACAACTGTATTTTCTAACCAGTTTAATTCTCTTGAATGCAAGGCGGTGGTGTGTTCTGTTATTACGGTTTACTGCAAGTTTGGCTATTTTATTATGCAGTTGCCCAAGTTTAGATAATTGTGAGACTTGAAGGTTAGTGAAGACTGGGGCAGCATAAGAGGACAGATGGCAGTAAGAAAGCAGATGATATACTATATCATTATGGTATGTCTTTACTCTGAATAATGTACCTAGTTTTTTTGATAAGTTTTTTTAACCATGTGGTGGTCAAATTTCAACTGGTCATCCTATATAATGCTTGGTTTACCTCTGAATAGTTGAAAATCAACTATCCAAATGGCCTTTTGTGTGACCCAGAATGACGAGAATCACCATTCCGAACTGCACCAATGTTCGAAAATCAGCAAATCGAAAACTAGATTTGCTGATTTTTGAACTATAATTATGAATACAGATCGTAATGCAGGGGGGGGGGCAAGCCACCCTGCACCCCCCACACCCCCTCTACTTTATTATTCTAACTCCAAGGTTGCACTACAGTGTGGAAATGGACCACTTCCCGATCCCCACTATAGTGCACTCCGCACCCAAAATGCCGAATCTGCAATGAGCGAATGTCAATGTGCATTTGTTTAATGCGCATTCACTGCATTTTTATTCGGGTATCTGAAAACTTGAAAATATACTTCCGAACAATTGTTTTTTGACAATGTGTGTTTCAAGTTTTCAAAGGTAAACCTAATACTTTTGTGCAGTTTATTTATTTATTCTGTCAAGGTGTTTTTGGCACAGATGATTGTAAATAATATTGTTTTGATAGAGATGTATTTTGGGGTAGAGCAGTAATTTAGTTTTTTTTCTTTTTTAGGGTTAAGTGGTAGTTGTGAATTATTTATCTATGTTTCAGTTGTTAAGTATTGTTGCATACCTTCTTGTGTTTAGAGATAGATTTGGCAGAGCAGATTAGGGTCGCATCATTAGCATATTTTTATAGCAGTGTAGATGTCATTGATGAATATGTTGAAAAGTATGGGGCCTTAGTACAGATCCTTGGGGGATTACATTATTTACTGGCAAGAAGGTGGAAAAATCATTTTTCAGTTTCTTGTGTTCTGACTGAAAGTTGCTATGGAACCTTTGCAATGAAAAGTTGGTGAGCCCTAAGGATGACAGTTTATGTAAGAGTTTCTCATGGGAAACAGTATCAAAAGTTTTTGATAAGTCTAGAAAGATAGAGACTAGGCTTCCAGCATTTCTATAGTTGTTGACAGTATTAAATAAATTCAGCAAAGCAGTAGTTGTGCTGTGATGAGGATGGAAGACATGATGGGTTGAACCTAAAATCTGGTTATCTATTATATGAGAAGTGTATGAATATATGTTTCTAATATTTTTGATAGAGGAGATAAAATGCCGTGTAGTACAGCTGCCTACTGAGACCTACAATGACAATCTATAAAGTGCATAAAACTTTGAGTGCATCATGGACTTCACTTACTTACTCATTCACTTAATTATTTATTAATTGATTTATTGCATTTCACGACTGGGGAATTCTGACCCTTGTCTGCAGATCCTCAAGAAGAAAAGCTCCAACTGATATAAAATAGTACAAATATATCTACATATGATACATCCAGTGTACAGAAATGGCAAGCATCTCTGTTAAGACAAAAAAGGGTACAGTATAATCAATATTTCCATATAATAGTACAGGTTTGCATTCACAATGCAATTTACAGAACACAGAGCTATATTCTCATTACATTATACCATTAACAATGATGGAGATCTTTATGTAAATGTTACTTTCAAATTTCACAAGAGGAGTACGACATAACTAATATTACATACAATACACAGGACTGCATTCAACTTACATTAAATAGAGTTGGTTTCTCATTGCATTATACAGTTATCAGTGATGGATATCTGTGTGTGGTCTTCACTTTTAGATTTATGAAATCACAAGTGTGAAGAAATATTCTGTAATAATACAGCAAGAGATGCTGATAAGTGTAATAATACATTTGTGACAGAGAGAAGTGGTTTACATTTGATTTAATTTCTCTTTGTGAGATGGAAAGAAAGGGCAACAGATTTTAGCTCATATGAAAAAAATTAGGGAGAAGTATGGGAGATGTTACCTTTAGTAAGGAGGTGTAAGGGCCTCACTGACACAGATGCCTGGTGTCAGAGCCATAGCCTCAAGCTCAATGCCAAAATGTGCAGTGTCATCACCTTTGGTAAAAACTCTGTACCCATGAACTACCACATAGGCAGCAATCTACTTAACACCGAATGTGTGATAAGAGACCTTGGGACTCACGTGGACAGTAGTCTCTCCTTTGATAGTCACATCGCCACAGTAGTCAGGAAGTCCTTCTACATGGCACACCTCATCATAAAAAGGTTCTCATCCAGGAAAAAAGAGGTCATTGTTCCCCTCTACTCGTCACTCATTAGACCCATTATAGAGTACAACGCCCCTTTTGGAATGTACCTCACAAGACTTCTGCAGCAGCTGGAAAGGCCACAGAAGTACCTCACAAAGAGGATTACTAGCCTCAAACAAATGCCCTACACTGACCGCCTCAAAAAACTCCAGCTTTACTCCGTAGCATTTCACCTACTCCTTGGTGATCTCTGCCTAACATATAAAGCTATGTCAAACCCAAAGCTGTTGGACATGCTACACCTAAAGAAATCCCAATCCCTCCGAGCTACACGCTCTAGGGACCTAAACCTTGTCACCACAGTAAACAGGACATGCTGGAGGGATAGATTCCTGTCCCAGAGACTTCCTATACTCTGGAACAAGCTACCCATCTATGTCAAGCAAAGTGCTTCATTAGCACTCTTCAAGAAAAATCTTGATGAGTGGATGGGAAATAGGAAATACAGCCCAGTGATCACTTCTGTGTCTCTGCTGGACAGTGGCACAGGAAAATAACTTTCTTGGGTGGCGTAAGCTATGGAACCTTGCTGGCTAGGCTTATGTAGGCCCTTGGGCCGATAGACTAGTACCTACCTATGAGCCTATAAGGTAGGGTTTCACCTGGGAAGTGCAAGAAGAAACCAAAAGTCTTTTAACTGTTTTGTAAGTTATGCTTTAAAGGCCTTTATATGTATTTATTTACTTATTGACATTTGTTTCATGGGACAAAGCCCATTTTCAGTGGAGGTCTGGGGAGGAAAGTTCTACAATTACAAAGAAAGAAATTCACATGCAAAAAATAATACATAACTAGTACTAACATACTCTAAACTAACAGTGTCAATCTTCTACTGTAAGTTTACATATACAAAGAAATGGAATTATCATTAGGTATTTAAAGCATACATAGCAATGTACAATTAAATATCTTTGGAATACAAGAATTTCATGATAAAGGAAAAAAGCTTCAATCCTAAAGTGGAGAAGAAAAAAAAAGCTTCACTCATATGGTAGGTGGAGAGTTAAGATACAATTGGAGGAGATAAAAGTATAGAGATAGAATTAGGTCTTCCAAATGTGAAAAATGAGTATGACATAGAGTAAGTTAGTATGATTAAGAAAAGTGGCACTGTTAGGTTAGAGTAAGTTAGTATGGTTAAGAAGAGTGACACTGTTAAGTTAGAGTAGGTTAGTATAGTTAAGAAGAGTGACATTGTTAGGTTAGAGAAGCTACTAGGGTTAAAAAGAGAGACACTGTTAGGTTAGGATGATTGAGAGGCAGCAGGTGTAAAGGATGAAATGGGATGGGGACAGGTTTGAAGGTAGGTGGTGGGAGTACACATGTAAGAGCATAGAGAAGTGGACATTTATATATCTGAATGCTTATCCACATGCAAATCAAGAGCAGAGAGAAATGGTGGTAAGAAATTCTTTGAGGGAGGACTTAAATGTTTGAAGAGTAGGGATTCACCAGATGTGGATTGGGATTAAATTCCAACTTTAGCTATGGAATACAATTATAAGCTCTGTCTGATTTTTTTTTTTTTTTTTTTTAAACATCAAGTAGCCATTTCTCCTTAGAACAGAAGTGGATATTTGGAAGATAACGTTGCAGGATGTTGCAGATGGATAGAGCTAACTAGAGGTTGTAGACCATTTTGTGGGCTTGGAAAAGCTGTGTGTAGGTTGCGTAATGAGGAAGTTTGAGCCACTTTAGGGATTTAGGAGCAGAACAATAAGCAATATGATATGGTGAATTTGATGCAAATCTTGCAACTTTGTTATAACACAGCTCCTGTTTGGATTTTAACATAGACTGAAAGTTAGTTAAGATAGGACAGCCATAGAGAAGGTAGGAGATAGGTGTTAGCCAGAGTTAATCTGCTGACATTGCTATGGATTTATTTATTTATTTGCTATGGATGTGTTTATTTATTTATTTTTTTTTTAGTACTACAACTTTCCATTTTTTTGGTGATTTTTTTTAATAGCATTTTGAATGTGGAGGTCAAACTTTAAATTGTTGTCTATAGTAATTCCTCATAGTTTGGTGAAGGAATAATGTCTATAGTAGTATTGTTTGTGGATGTGGTTTTAAAATTGTTCTTTTTAAGGTGTAAGATTTTTGAAAAAAATAGTAGTTTAGTTTATTTTGTATTCTTTATTTTTGGATTAAGCAGAGTTAATTGAGACCCAGCTTTCCAGTGTGAAAGGCAGTCTGTGTGATAATTTGAAGATGTGTGAGGTCATCTGATGAACAGATAACAGAGGAATCATCTGCATATTGTAAGAGGGATGTTTGCTGAGTAGATATATAGAGGTTGTTAATAAAGTTGTTGAAAAGCAGAGGACCAAGTAAGGACCCTTGCAGTATGCCAGTATGAATGGTTGATAAGGAAAAGTTTCAGATAACCATTTCACTGACTGTCACCAATTAGCTAGATTGCTAAAAAATCAGTTTACAAATGAGACAGAGAGGTCCAGGGTGGACACTTTTGATAGGATTTTATTATATTAGACTATGTTGAACAATTTTTGATTGAGAAGATGGAAGATACTTGAATATTATTGTCTCTGGCCTTGTTAATGTTGTTCATGAAAGCTGTAAGGGTAGTTATAGTATTTTGTGTGGGTTGGAAGTCATGCTGTGTAGAGCTTAGGAGGTTTTCTTGGAAGAAGTATTGAAGAAGTTGATTATGTATGCATTTTCAAGATGTTTGGAGAGGAGGGTTAATATTACAATTGTTCAAAAGTTAGATACTTTCTTGGAGTTGCTACTCTTGTGAAGGATTATGTGGGATTTTTTCCATAATGTGAGCACACAGGATTCTAGAATTGACATGTTGATAAGAATTGAGATGGGGGTAAGCAATAGATTCATCAGCAAGTTAATGTATTCTGGATGGAGTTTCTTTGCTGAGATGGAGCACAATTTGAGTTTGGGCAGTAATTTGTTTGAGATAGGAGATAGAGGCTGGCTTTAAAGAGAATTTAAGGGAGAGTGGAAGGTCCTGATTCAGATGGAGGTATATGGGATTGTCAATTTCTCTGAGAGGGAGAGGAATGGAATTCCTCTTTCTGGATATGTAGTTGGAGTATAGCAAGTTTCCTGCTGAGTTATTTAATGTGATTACTAGTAGTTGGTGTTTGCATGTGAAGCAGAAAATTCTGTAAGTGGAGTAGCATATGGTAATACTACTTATAGAAGGACAATGTTCTGGTTTGATAATGACATTATGAATAGTCATTAGTTATTAGAAGGCTAGGAGTGTGGCAGTTCTGTCCAGTTTAACTGTTTCAGGCAGAAGCATAGCTGGTTCAACCAGCACCCTGTGCCACTACAATGAACCAGCCCCGCTCCCCTTTAGCTCTTCAAGTGAAGAGCAATACATCAAAAAAGCATTTTACTGCCTTACAGTATTAATACAATCCCCACATTGTAGCAATTGGCTTGTTACAGATCCACCCCCCCCCCAAAACAAAAGCAAAAAAAAAAAAAAAAACAGATGTTCCTTCTAATGGCACACCAACCAGATTGTTATATACACATCATGACCCCACCCCTCATGCCTAGCCATTCATGTATTCATTTCCCATTCATGGGCCCTGCCCAACCCTCCTCCTTTTTATTAAAAACAGATAAATAATTTCTTCTTCTTTTTTAACTGTAGCAAACAATTGCTACAGTTTATATCCTGCCTGCAGAGAGTACCACAATGTCCAGGTTTTAGTTAAAAAAAAGAAAATGAGATTTTTTGTTTTTAATTGAAACTGTAGCAAGCTGCTTGCATTTTCTACAGTTTAGACCACACATGGAATGCTGCAGTGCTCAGATTTGACCTGAAAATGCAGTACCAGCTTTTAAAAGCTGGCATTACATTAGAGATAGGGAATGGCTGATCAGTCCCTCCCAGCACCTCATGCCTGGGGCTGTTACACCTCTCACAATGCTTAGCTATGCTACTGTTTCAAGGGACAGGCAATAGTGTATCCTATAAGCAGATTAACTGAGCATCAAGCAAGTTTATTATTGTGTTGTTCTGGGTGATCTTTCTGTGTAGGTTATAGCGTTCTGGAAATGAGAGTGGCATGAAAGAGTGGAGGAAGAAGGTAGTTTGAAGCAATGTGCTTTCTAGCATTATAAGTTACATGAGGTTTTAACTTGCAGAGGGGGCTGAGCTTTTTTTTTTTTTTTTATGTTTCATATGATGGTTGGATTTTATGTTTTCATTATGATTATACCTAAAAGTTAACTATGAGTAACACACTCACTTTTGCACTGATTGATGAGATTGTTTTGGAAAGCAATTTTAAGTAATTTAGAGCAGCCTGCTTTTATTTGTCTCCACTAGCTCAAAGGGTAATTCAAAATATAATGATAATTTAAGCCAGAGTAAATCTCAAACATTTCCTGAAATTCAGAGCTATAGGAATATGATGATAAGCATCTTTGAGATATAGATCACCATGAAACATTGGTCTGAAATTAATGCCATGACTGACTGTATGGTGAGCATTTTAAATTTTGGAACTTTTATCAAGGTGTTTAGAAAGGACACATCTAGGATAGACCTCCAGGAGTGCCCCTTTTTTGGTACCAAAAAGATTCTAGAGTCAAACCCTTTGCCTTTATGTATCACATGCACTGTTTCCATGACCTCTGCTTCTACCACGTTATGGAGCAGTGGAGGAAACTGCTTTGTCTAGTTTGTTGAATGTGAAGGAATTCCCCTGAAAGTGGTAGGATTTTCCATCCACTACTAAGTGTATCCTCTCTGACTTATTCTCAGAACATGACATAAGTAACATGTCCTATGCAGACTTATTCAAAGCCCTGTACATGTATTCCATCTCCTACAGGCTGTTGAGGGGAGATATACAACTTGCACACAAGGCATTGTCAGACTCCACTTTGCAAAACAAACAGTGACAGAATTTCCCATTCAAAAGACTTAAACCATGCTTGTGATAGAAATAAAACCTGCTAGAGATGCAAGTATGTATCCAAGAGACTACCCCTTCTCTAGAAGAGGCTTCCCATCCATCTTAAGCAGAGTTTCTCCCTAACCCAATTCAAATGTAAATTGGACAGTTGAATGGGGAACAATTAATTCTCCCTGGTTTGGCACCTATTTTCTCTAATGGACACAGTCACCCTGTGAATGGTTCATCTATCAGGTCCCTGCTAGTAAATGTTTCATCTCCCAAGCCCCTGCTAACACTTATCAAGGGTAACAGAACTGGTCACAAATTTGGGATGCATGGTTAGGCTTAACCACCCCCCCCCTTGTTATCATTAGCCTAGTACTCACCTATGACCCATTTGTCTGAGGCTACTTGTGGCCAGGCTACAGGACTGAGAAAGAGCCCTGAGAAAGGATGAACAGAAGGAAGGGCAGGAGGGGGTAAAGGTACTCTGTGAACTGGGATACAAAATCCTTTGCAAGGGGTTGATTCTTCTTTAGAAAGGAACTCCTCTTGTTTGGTTTGGTAGAATTATCCTTCTGCCATTTCCTTTTCAATCCTTGACATTTGTTTGCTTGGGATTTTTATCTTCCATCCATTTATTTTTGGATCCTTGACTTCTGCTTGACTGGGATTATTGTTTGGTATACCCCTTGAAGAAAAACACCTTGTTTAGGGAAAACTTGGGAGCATGAAACAGCCTAGATACTCCATGCATAATTTTCTTCTATCATACCACTGTTTGAGACTCTGTGTGATAGAGGGCCCAAACAGCTATTCAGAACTTAAAGGAGCATTCAGGATGTTGGCTTTTAAATCACTACAGAAGTTGTAGTTACATAACCAAGCATACCATCTTAAAATAATAGAAGAATCAACATTTCTCAAAAATGTATCTTCACATTCAAGCAGACCTGTGAAAGAATGTTTCGGAGCTTGAGTTAAATTAGGCATAATTTCATTTACATAATACTTTTGATCTGCAGGTAAGGCTGCAGCAAAATCATCCAAACTGTATGCATATGGAAAAATAAATTTCAACATATAGCCTTGATAATTTAACATTCTAAAGACTAGATTACTAGGAAGAGACATTCTTTAGCCATGAAGAGCTAACTATTTTCTCTCTTTATCAGGGGCTGCTGGATTAGATTAGCCAATGACCTTTTACTTGTGCAGGTATCTGGGAAGACCACAGCTGGTTCAGCAGTTCAATGAGAAAAAAGGCCTGTCATATCTGGAGATACCTTATATTTTCTCTGAGCCTTTTTAAGGACTGCTGGAATAGGTACTGCTGTCCTACAGGCAGATTTATAATCATCTTCCAAGGCTGGTAATGGGGTGGGGGGATATCCACAGAATTGGGCAGCTTGTCCTCTATAAGGTCATATGCTTTGCTTAGCTCTGATGTATTTCCCGACTGCTCCCAACCAAAAAAAAAAAAAAATCACTAAATTAGCCAATCATCTGTAGAAAACTAAACACTTGTTTGGACTTTAGCTCAGGCTCACCTTCTGAAGAATCAGAGGAGTCTTTGTTGACCAGGAAACTTCCAACTGGGTAAAACTCATTTTCATTGGAGGCCCAGGGAGAAGAGCTTCACATTTAAGTTGCACATGATGTACATTCATAACTGCAGGGTAAAACATCTATACATGAACTTATTTACATGATTTTTAAATATTTTTAAACATTCCTTATATGAACATAGCATTTTAACACAAAAAAACAAGAGAAAAATAAACAAACCGTGTAAACATTGAATAGAGAAATAGCATGCAATAACAGTTAATGTATTTACAACATGATGGCTGTGAGGAAAAGATCAAACAGTAATAATTTGCATAAAGACAAGTAGAATGTAACTTAAAAACTTGTTGAGAGAGAGAAATATGAAAGAAGTCTTGGAAATGAGCAGTAAGATAAATGGACACAGGAGAAAATGTAGTTAGTGGTATGCTGTGGGAAAAGGCGGAAAACAAGAGTTTAGGAAAGAAGTGCAGTATGAAGAGGGGCGTTAAGGTACAGAAAGACTGGGAAGCAAAGCGGCTGTAAACATTGGAGAAAAGTAATCTGAGTAAAGCTTGCCAGGTGAGCAGAAGAGCTAGCCAGTTCAGCAGGAATCACCACTAGAAAATGACCATTGTCCACATTGGAATCTTCAGCATTTTCTGAAAGAATAGTTATGTCTCTAGTCAAACTAGCACTAGAGCCCTGTATGGGAACACAGTCACCAGAATTAGCTGTCTGTAGACCACTCTTGGCCAAGGAAACAACATCAGCCTTGTAAACAACTATAATCTGATTATTAGGTGCATGATGAAGCATTTGTTTCTTTCTCTTTTTCTTTTGAACTTCACTACTAGATACAATATCTGGGAACAGAGAATTATGTCTGGCAAGTGATCTCTTATCTCAGACTACTCCTGTACCCAAAGGTTCTGGCTCTCCAATGTCTGCTCCAGGTACTGGAACAGCCCTAGAGGATGTGTCTGAACCTTGTTCCATAGTGGCTGGCAAAGCTACACTAAAGGAAGATGAGGCAAATGGTAAGTGGTCTGCAGGCAAAGTAGTATCCTCAACAGAATCACTAACCATAGGCTGAGGCATATTTTTATTTTTTATTTTTTGTTTTGTTTATATGCAACTGGGTTTGATAGGGACATCAGAATTAGGATCCATTAAGTCAGGAGAGTAAATACCATCCAGAATAATAAATTGACAGTACTGGATAATATATCACAATAAACAGTTAAAGTTTCTTTTGCCAAACTGTCCTATTATCCTAGAAAATGCAATCTGAAATGTGTTCAGAATTTTTTTCAACTGACAGAAGTTAGTCTTTCCTGTACAGAGAGCCCCAACACAAAAACAACCAATGTGCCAAACTAATGTTAAAGATTAGCTCCACACTGCATAATCATGTTAAACTCTCATAAGTAATGTTTAATATTTTCTTGTCAGAAAAACATAAAATTTACACAGTACATTCAAATAATTAATTAGCTGTAAAATTGTGATTCCATCTTAAAAATACAGAGACATACATATAGTGAATAATGTATAAATGCTGAAAAAAAAATCAAAGTTCTGAAATATTTTCCTGTCAAATTATAAAAATAAAGCAGAGTAATAACAGTAAACAAAGACACAATTAATTTCAATTCTCATTGCACAAGGCACCCCCTAGTATCTAAAAGCACACATGCACACTGCACTTCTGACAGAAATACAAAATTTTTTTTTATCAAAGACAGAAACTAAATAAACACTGCTTTAAGTATACATTCCCACTGGAATTACTGTAAACACTGACAGAAATAAAACAGTAAAATAAATATTTTTCAAATAAAAATAGAAAGAGAATAATAAATCTAATAATGAAATGAGAGGAAGGAGGTCTGCAAATGGGACTTATCTGACCATTAAGCCAGAAAAATCTGCACTGGATCCTGTGAACAGTCAAATGACTTTTATTTATTTGGATGGCAGTAAAAGACCGAACACTCCTGTGAGAGAGATGAAGGCTTCATTCTCAGGATATGCTCAACCAGTCAGCTGAGAGAGAGAGACAGAGAGAGAGAGAGAGAAAAAGAGAGAGACGAGTCTGGGCATGTGAAACCTGTCCAGTACTGAAGTACCTTTTTAGATATCCCAAAATGTCTTGAAGGCTCTTTAGAGGCCTCTTAGATGAGGAGCCTCAGTACTTCTTCCCTCCTGAGATGTAGCCATGTAAGACACTAGTGAGCCTTGTAGTTCTCCTTCCACAGAGTGACCTTCCTCTCCATATAGAAAGGCAGGCATGGGGGATACTAGTGGCTCAATAGCAGGCAAATTTGCAGTTTAAGCCCATTTAGCTGCCACTCTACCTCATACTGCACCACAGCTGACACTGTAGAAAAAGAAAACAGAAAAACATACAAAAGATTAATGCCTGTCTATTACAATTTTATTTCAATTTTACATTACATAAATTCCAATTTCATATTACAGAAATCTACATACTACAACCTGTGACCTGGAGATCCTGTCATTTCTCCTTAGACAGGCCTCGATTTTCATTGCCATTTCCTCTGCTGCTGTAAAACGTAAACCAGAAATTAAACAATACAAAATATCCCTGATAACAAAAGTTGATAAAATGTATAGTACTACACCATGTATACAATGTGTACAATAGAAAGCTGGCTTCATCTCTTTAATCTGTGCTTCCAACTTCTGCAGATCACTGCACCTGTGTTGGCACTGCTGAGCAGAATGGATGACACCAGTAGTATTACTCATTCTCAGCAGCCTGGCACCAGATATTGAAGTTCTACATATGGCCACTATAATGGCCTAGCTGGGCACTCCTGATAGCCCCTGTACAGAAAACAGAGAATGATGTTTGTCTCCTGGCTATACCACGTTGGAGATCTGCTGAAACTACCACCTGAAAAGACCATGTCCACTCTACTGGTTAAAATAAGGAGGAAAATGTTATCATATGATGTGCAGCAAACATGCGCAATGTAAAGCATCACTACTGTTGGCAGGTGATATTATGGGCTTCATAGTGTCTGTGCATCAGCATGCTATGCAGATGGCCACCCAGCCTGTTTGTGGGCAGTAAAGAGCAGGTTAGCTTTGGCTGTGGCTGTTAATGCATCATGTTATAACAACAATTCAAAGCCAGTTGCATTATATCATCTCAATTGCATAATCACCATGGGCAAGGCTCATTATAAAATGTCCATGCACTGTATTCTTGGAGACCTTGTTACAGTAAGCAAGGTAGGAAAAGCAATACAGTGGATAACAGTTCTAACTGCCATATAGTCATAGTGACAGAAGAAGAAAGGAACTGGTAATGGATCACAAAATTACATGGACACATGGAAGCACCATAAACAGAGAGAGAGTGAACAATGGTGCCTATGGGTTACCCTTCCCTAAGGGCATAACAGGGTATAGTCCTGTGGGTGGATGGAGGGCTCATTTTAACAAAAATTAGAGCAAAGGGGCAGGATAGGATAGTGACCTGCTGTGGACAGGCTAACCATAAAAGGGATTATAGTATAAGGCCAGGAGAGCATACTGTCCTATTGGCTGGGTACCCTCTATCATATGAACATAGACTGCTAGAAATGCTACAGTGGAAAGCTGGCCTCATGTACAAATAACACACCATATACTGTCAGCACAGTGTAGCAGGTAGGTGGACAATGGTAATACACCTAATGCTGATATTTGCATGGCACAGGATGTCAGTGGTGAGTATACATTACTAGGCATGTGTGTAGCCACTGTATGGAGGCAGAGGGGCAGTGCTGAGATATGGGGATTTGCCTAGGACGGTTATTCATACACACACACACACACACACACACACACGCACGCACGCACGCACGCACGCACACACACACACACACACACACACACACACACACACACACATATGTAATCCACAGGTGTGCACTTGTTGTCATGGGACTGAAGAAACCGTGACAGCAGGAAGGTTTTGCCTGATCAAGCATATATGCATTATTCCTGATGCTGTGTGTCCATTGCATGTGTAGTCTTGACAAGGTTTTCTTGGAAAAAAAAATGGCAATGTGTGGTGATAGAAATTGGTGCCATAGGCAGCCATTTCGGGCCATTGATACAGAAACATCACAGGGTCACTGATATAATAATGCATGCAGAAACCATGGTATAAGATATTGTTAGGAAAGGTCCACCATAGGAAGTTGACCACCAGCTCAGAGGCATTTGACAAAGGTGGAAAGTCCCTGGTAAGCCTATACTTCATAGGTTTTAGAACCATCAGACCTGACTGGGACCTGGATATTGGAGCACGGCTAGTGATGACTCTTTGAGTTTTTGTAGAGGACACATCAGGTTAGTCCTAGCATGTTAACTTTGTACACTGAGCCACATGTGTGAACGGGTTATTCTTCGAATCATACATGCATATCTGATTTCCAAGTACATCAGGCCAGCAAACATGTCAACCTGTGCCACAAGATATGTTATGTGCTTATGTGACAAGGAAGCAGCTCGGTATATACCAGTATGTATGACACATATGCTCCAGTTTTGCCAGTGGTATCTTAGCTTTTTGCTTTCACAAGTTTCAGTCATGGATGATTCAACACAACAGGTCAGCACATGCCTGATGTCAGCAGATCATCTGCAGCCAATGATGATGGCACCAAACATGTTTTAATGGTCTTAACACTAACATTGGAAGACCACACACATCCACCACATTTGAACAGGCTGAACTTTTGACATCACAACAAATAAAATAAAAAAACAAAAGTAAAATCCAGGATATAAACGACCAAAAACCAGGATCTTCCACAGTAAATATTTAATCCAACCTCTAGCGCCTCGGCAGTAGCCTTCTAATGAGAATACATACACAGAAAATGCAGCACATATTTATACAATAATATAAATCAAGTATTCAATAAATCAATCATTTAAACAGTTAACTAATTAAAACATTTCAAATACAAAATTTATATAAAAACTTTCCAATTGCATTCTATATTAATGCCCCTAGGGGCTAAAGTACTATATTTCAATATGAAAAGAGTTTCTTTATATAAAAGTTTTTTCTTTACATTGCTGTTATACTGTGTGCTAGGAATATGGTCCAAAACATTTCCTAATAAGCCTTGTGGTGTTTTTTTAAAATGCAGTGGGCTTTCTATTTTCTCATTTCTGCTGTTTCTGACATGTTCCTGCATCCTGGTTTTAAATGCCCTTTTACTTTCACCTATATAGAACATTTCACATGGGCATCTCAATGCATACACAATACTTTCTGTGTTACATGAAAACTTAGCATTAGGTTGAAAATATATTCCATTAATGCACTGAAATGTCCTACTTATATATTGACATATTATACATTTAGTACATGGATATGTTCCCAAAAAAATCAGGATTATAACTCAGACCTATACTAGGTCTTATGAATCTAGCATGGACTAACATGTCCTTTATATTTTTACCCCTTCTGAATGAGAAGTTTAAATTTTTGTCAAGTATATCTACCAAATCCCTGTATTTAAACAAATAAGTCCAATAGAACTTTATAGTTTGTTTTACTTCTTGTGTTAAAAAATCTTAAGTCATAACTGCATATATTTTCTTTAAATTATCTGATTTTTCTTTTGAACTTCGTTTGAACTTTTGACATCACCTGTGTTTGGTGCTGGACATTCTGTCCATATTAGATCTGTTCAAGCTAATCAGTATTCATTGGCACATATTGCATCTGTGAACTGCTATCTTCTGTGCAGCCATTATAGGTGACAGTCATATAGGTAGACATCATCAACACGACTCCAAGGCATTTTCTGACATAGATACCACACACAGTACAATCAACAGATGCACAGTTCAGTGATCCATGCACAGACGGCCTCTAGACACACCATGGCAGCAATTGTAATTGCGTTGCATGATCTGTTTCAGGAGCAGGATGACCTGCATCACTTGTAGAGTGAAATGGCATAAAGGAGCAAGGAGTAAACATGTCTGATTGAGGTGGCCTTATACATCCCTGTGGATACTAGCAAATGCACATTATGGTTGTGTAAGGAACTAAATGCATATTGCATGGTGACAGGCCACACTTATGCAGATGGCACCTACTGGACCACAGAGTTCATTGCTGATACTCCTGGCCATTGCACTGCCACCCTTAGGCATGGGTGCTGTCTTGCTTATAGACTCTCTCCTGTCTCCACTGCAGGGACTCCCCACCAGGACAAGCACTCTGCATACTGTCACTCCATACCATCCCAGTCTTCAGTGGGCCTAAATAGTACAATGCCTCTTTTTAATTTCTCCAAGTCTTTTGGGTCTCTAACACTATGACAGGAATGGACCCCATTCCTAAGTCAAGGTACGATTAAAGTTCATGAAATTAGTATTGTTTCAATCTTTGATGTTAGCCAGTAGTGCTCTTTGCAGCACCCGCAATATGCCCAGTAATGACTCCTCCTGCAATTCGTACGGTGTTACATGAATTGGTAACATATCAAAATACGACTGTAAATTCTTTTTTATAAGACCAGTTGCTTCTACTACTATTGGAACTGTCTGGGCATCTTTCTTCCACATTGCTCTCATTTCTGCCTTCAGATCTTGGTATTTTATGACTTTGCATCTCTCTATACGCAAGACACTGTAGTCACTGGATATAGCGATTTCAATGATCAATGCTACTTTTGCCTTCTTTTCTTGGACCACTATGTCTGGTTTTCTAGCATCTATCTTTTGAACTGTTGGTAATGGGGGATCCCATGTGATATAAACTTCATCATTTTCTATGATGCCTTGTGGCTCATGTTTCCAGTGTTTTTCAACCACTTTGATACCATAATCTTTGCACAATCCCCAGTGCAACAGTTTCAGCATATTATTATGCCTTTCAGTATACAGTCCTTCTGCCATTAGGAACTCCATACAGGACACACCATTGTCAAAACCTAAACCTCTTAGGATGGCTAGAACTCCCCAGGCTAATTCAGTATAGTCAACTTACTGTAGCATTCAAGGTTATTAACCATCCAGAAAAAAACTCCCTCCCTTAAAAACATTATCCATTCCTACAAAAACACTAGGCCACTTCGTTCCACTACAAAACTTTTGGTTCAGTCTGTTAAAGCTAACAACCTATCTGGAGAATCTTTGCAAATTCAGTAGGCAAAATCTGGAATTCGCTCCCATCTGACCTTACTCTGGACCCCTCCCTTAATCAGTTCAAAAAAAATCTAACCCAGTATTTTAAAACTCACTGGTTATGTCCTTGCTCTAACCCTGACTAAAGCCTCATCTACTTCCATATCCCTGCAATTTTTTATTCACAGTGACTAACCTCTTACACTAAAAGGTTTGAAAAGAGAAACTGTAACATCTTTGCAGATACTCTGTATATAAGCTGTACCTATAGGTTTGATAAGAGAAACTGTAACATATTTGTATATATTTCTAAATATAAACTATATTCTTCATAGGCTTGAAATGTGAGTCTGTAACTTGTATGTTAATACTATATGTTTGTGCATATACTGTAACTTGCTTGTCTTTATCTGTTTGTAAGTTTGGAGCTTTTCTCCCTGGGCCTCTGCTGAAAATGGACATGTTTCCAGTCGGACTATCCCAGTCAACAAATGTAAAATAAAAATAAATAAATGAATAATATTATTTATTTATTTTTTTTTGGAACATTCAATTGCTGCCTAGTTTTTATCCACATTTGGTTTGATTTCCATTCCTGCTTGACGTCGATATGCTTCTGCCAGATTAAGCAGAGATGTCATCTTAGATTTATTCTCCGCATGTTTCAAAACTTTCACTACATTTGGATCTTGTGAGGTCAGTAGATATGTGTGGAGTCCCACAATTACAGATCTATGCATGTTATCAATTTCAAGGAGGCCCATCCCTCCTTCAGAACGGGGAATATATAATCTTGGTATACACTGAGTTTTATAAATAATTTGGTGGGCATGAAGCATCCTTCTTGTTTTACCTGTCCAACACTTTTTGGGGCCAGTCAATCACTCCAAAACTGTAAGTTAGGACAGGAAAAGCAAACTGAATTATAGCTTGGATCTTGTTCCTAGATGTCAATGCTGTTCTCAGGATTAATTTAAGTCTTCTAAAGTATTTCTTACTGAGTTTTATTCACATTTGTTCATGTTTTATTGCTGATCCTTCATTAATTCCCAAGTATTTATACACTCCCTCTTGCACAAGTTCTTTATATCACATTCTTGTCCCAAACTGTTTCCTGGTGCTGCAGGTTTCCTTTTTTAAAGGTTGCTTTTGCACATTTATCAAGACCAAATGACAATCCAGTATCATCAGAAAAAGTTTTAATCTGCAGTGTGCTTTCAGTTCCTCATTTGATGAGCTAAACAGTTTTACATCATCGACAAAGAGAAGATGAGAAGTCATTAGACTTTGTTGTTTTCTAGGAGCCAAATTGTAGCCATGGCCTAAGCTGGTAAGTAAACAGCTTAATGGATTAATGGCAAGGCAGAATAGCAATGGTGAGAGAGAGTCACCCTGGAATATCCCCCTTTGAATTTTTATCTCTGGGATAATAATCTGTCCTTTCTCATGGCTTAATTGCAAAGTGGTCTGCCATTGCTTCATGGTTACTGTACTGTAGTCAATCAGTGTAGGGTATATCTTATACATTTTGAAGCACTCTTTTATCCATGAATGTGGGATACTATCAAATGCTTTTTTTGTAGTCAATCCATGCCATGCTTAGATTCTTCCCCTTTTTACAGTTCTCCAGTATAACTTTATTTAACAATAAATGATCCTTTGTTCCATATGACTCTTTTATTTCCCTTTTGTTCTACTGCCATAATTGAGTTTTCTTCTAAATGACTATAAACTCCGTCATCGTCAATTCCCATGTATAGTTTATCCATCATTGGAAGACAAGTTATTGGTCTACAGTTTTTAGGGTAGCTTGTAGGTTCAGTCTTAAGTAAGAGCATTGTTTTTCCTGTTGTTAACCAGTACACTGTCTGTTTGGGGTGTGCATATAAATAGTTCTTACTCATGATTAAATCCTCATGCAAACATGTTAATACTTTCAGCCAAAAGTTAGGTACTGCATTTGTGCCTGGGGTTTTCCAATTAGAAGCTTTTCTTAATTTGGTTTCAATCTCTCTGTCTGTTACTTCATCCCATTTCATATCCTGTACCTTTAACCCTCTTATTCTTTCTTTTACTTCTTCTATCCATTTAGCATCTTTGTTATGTTGCACAGGATCTTCATAGATACTTCTCCAAAATGTATCTATTTCTTCTTCTTTTTTTGGTGGTCTTTCAATTCCTTTTACCTTATTTCCCAATTCTCTATAAAATTTTTTTGGATCATCAATAAATTTCTTATTTTGTACTTTTACTTTATATTTATCTTCATATCTTCTAAGTCTTTCCACCTGTAATGAAATTTTTAGTTTGTTATTTGCGATAGTACATAATAGATCCTGGTCTGTTCTAATACTGAGCATTGCTTTGATCACATTTATCTTTTAGTATTTTTGTTGATCTGTTCCCTCTTCTATAATCTTCTAACAGTGACACTTCTTGTCTTAACTGCTTTATAGTTTTCTTTATTCGATATTTCCATGATTGTATTCGCTTTCGCCCCTTCCTTTCCCTTGCTACCCTGTGATCCTGTGATGGAACTTTATCAGTTATTAATTTAGCAGCACAGTAATATAGTCTGTTTACTTCTGTTATATTGCATGGATCTCTATGGACAGTCCTAATTACTGCATTCATTTGTTTTATCAAACTTCTGACTTTTTGGGTTTTATTAACCTTCTGCAGTCTATTTCTTTCATTGATCTTGATATATCTGTCTATATCTATTAAATCAAGCAACTCTTCTCTTAGCTAATGTTCTTCAAAACTAGGGGCACATCCCTTGTTTTCCAATTCCTGCAGGCATTCTATAGAAGATTCTATAGCATCTTCCTGTGGCACATTCTCTTCAATTTCATCCTGTGCCATCTGTTGCTCTATCATATGGGAACTCACTGGTCTATCACTTCTCAACATTGACTGAATCAGAGTTTCCACAGTTTCCTGTTCCTTCCTTTGCTGTCTAACTTCAAGCGAATGTTTATACTGGTTTCCTGTGGAAGGCTCCGAAATATCTTGATATGGCATCTGACCAGTTGCTTCCTGTTCCACAGGGTTCCCCTTAATTTGGATATCCATTGCTTTATCCTGTTGTGGTACTTTCTGCATTTGATTTTCTACACTAAATCCTTCTCCTTGCAGCTGCTTCATAACCTCATTTTCTATTTCTTTGAATTCTCCATTACGAATCTCTTTTTCTACTTTTCCTGTTAATCTCCTTATTTTTTGTATTGTAAAGTTGTCCATGTCTGAATTCCTTTGCTTGTATTTCTCTTCAAATATCTTTGGTGCTGCTCTTTGTGTATTGATTAGTTTAGCCTTCTCCTTTGCATAAATATTACACCATATTAAATCTCTAGCTTTTCCTTATTCTGAGGACTCGCTCCATCATGCTGTGATTTAGTCTCTATGAGACCTTCTACATTAAATGCTTCACTTCACAGGCACTCCATAACCTCAACTTTTATTTCTTTAACCTCTGCTTTACTAATCTTCTTTTCCACATTACATCTTTGTGCTATTCATTTTTTTGTTGTGAAATTTTCCATATCTGGATGCTTTTGCCTGTATTTCTCTTTGAATATTTTTGAGACTGCCTTCTCTATATTAGTTAACTAGGCTTTCTCCTTTGTATAAATACTGCACCATATCAAATCTCTCTTTCTTTCCCATGTCCATATTTCTTTTTTTATATTTTTCAAATATCTCTAGGTTTTGTTGTTTATAATTTCACACTTCCTCAGATGCTTCTTTTTCCAAACAGATCAGAGTTTCTTGATCTGTATACTGTTTTTCAAAAATCTGTTGTATTAATGAACACAAATTTTTATTTGAAGCTTCTGACAGTTTTTCTTGCAAGTATTTTTCTTTTCTCTAACTTCTCTCTTAATCGTTTTGTATATCTTGTCTCTGGAAATTCTGGCATTTTACATAATTTCTTTCTTATGATCAATAGTCCACTCTTATCGTCTTTATTGCTCTTCTTTGGCCAATCATCTTTTGTGATTATTGTGAACTGCTACTTCCTTCTACAACAGGGGGGCCATCTTCCCCCTGGGCCTGGCCTGGCCCCATTGTAGGAATGTTTTCATATCTTGAGGATTCTACACCGTCATTTTTTCCAGTCCTGGCACCAGTGCGCCTACCAGGTTGGACACTTTTTTATCCTGGGTCTTGTGCACCCAGCTATCTTTTTTTTTTTTTTTTTGACTTATTTCTGTCCATGATATATGCTATATAAATACAGTCTATATATCAGTGTGACCTTGGTGAGATTTTGTGAAAAATAGAGTCCACCTCGCAAAGGTACTCACCAAGTCTTGAGGATGAATTCAATTTCTGCACTACTACTCCTCTCCTTTGGTTGCTGACTTTTCATCTCTCCATTAGGATGATGCCTAAGTGTGGCCATCTTTGTGGTCATGTATGCCATGAATCTCTTGGATTCCCATGTTGGAGGAGATCATTTCATCCCTCTATATTATGTCATAGTTGCACACCGTCTAACCTGTAGCATGCATGCAACCCTAATACTACTGAGCCACATGGTAGACATGGACAATGTATAAAATGGAGAATCCACCTCAGCACTGTTAGACATGATCCCTGATTCCCCAGAATCTGATAACCACATGTCAGGCTGCTACATCCACCAACCACAACTCTAAGTTTGCAGCCACTTGTCACAGTGCCCCACCCCACCTCTCCAAATTATGTCTGTGCCCTGCCCAATCCTCTGGCCTGTGTAAGTAAGGCAGTCTCCAGTGCACAGCATGGACAGTCACTGCACAGTAATGTATAGCCTAAGAGTGCTAATGCATGCATTAGTTTTATTGGGTATTTTCCTTATTGTGGCCCATAATTGTGAACCAGACAATGTCTCTTTGCCAGTGCCTCAGTATATTGCCGCTATCTCTGCCTCAACTGGGGTACTGCTGCATCTCCTCCCTCAAATAACTTCTTGCCTGACACTAACTCTGGCAATACAGCAGGTCACTTAGGCAGTACTGTGAATTTGCCAGATTGCTTCGGCTTTTATAATGCTATACTGTGTAAAATAGCACACCATGAATATCTTACCGCAGGTCTCAGGTACATACTGCATTATAGCACCAGATGTGTCTAACAACTGAAGTGAGCTTTCATGAGTTTGAACACATATTCAGTGTTGTCTGCCATTGCTGCTATAGTCTGGGACTACAGATGATGGCCAGCAGCCACAATTCAAAAGCATGTCTTGCATCACCTGCAACACACAACTGTGGACACCATTATAAGTGGCCTGCTGCTTGCATCCTTGGGAACTGAATATCTAGAATCATGTGTCTAGCAATACATGTACCAACTAACTATATTACCTTATGGAAAGTGACCCCACATTAAATACTGGTATAGATCACATGTGCTAGATGTGTGAAGTATGGGAACTACCTGGTTGGTATACATACACACTATATATAATATGCTGTGTGTTACATTCCACCTTGCAGTTGATAAAATGGAAGGTGTTCTGGTTGACAAACCAGTTCCCATGTTAGTAATTGGGATCTTGATGGCAGTGTGGGTACAGTCAGTGGCCTAAGCACTGGAAAGAAATAGGCTGTGCAACAGAGTGACCGCATAGTGGTGGTTCTCTCCACTGCTGTTTGAGGAAACCATATATGCTCTTCTACATACTGCATCATTATGCCATGAAATGGTGTAGGATTCATGAGGCTTTTGCCTATAAATGTCCAAATGTGTCTTGGCTAATGCTCCACAAACATTCATGTTCAGTGACTTCAGCATTCCACACATCCTCCTTGATTCCATGCTGACATATGTGGTCTCTGTCTACACAGTAGTGGTCCATCATGTTCATGAAGATTATGTATTCAGCCATTGATAGGCAGTGAGTCACAACAACATAGACATTCGGTCTCAAGTTGGCCACTAACACACGTTGCTCTGCTAATAGTGATGATATTAATTGCAATATAATGCAAGTGAAGCTGCTTAATACTGGAAAATCCTGGTATTTACAATACACTATCACCAAGGCTTATCGCTCTAATATGAATCACTTTGCCATGTATGACTTTGTCATACTCAAACAAAATGGCTCTCAGTAGCACGTTGGCACTCTTTTGCATGGCATTTGCCATCACATGCATATTGTGCATTCCATGCTGTTCTTTCATTAGAGCAGTTGCCCTATGGGTGTCTTTAAAGCCTCCACCATGCATTTCTGTTCAACATGCTATTTTGTGTAACATTATATGTTAATCATTTCCGAACACCCCAACCCCTGTTAAGTAATTTTGAATCTCACAGGCTAAAATTTATGTTTTCTTAAAGGTATAATGAAAATCTGTTGCCGACAGTGGGATTTCTAGTGGTTATAACTAATATAGGGTAGGAAGGTCTGATAATTCCTGTCCTTCAAACCTACTTGTGCTAGTTTTTATATGTTTTTGGGGACCATCTTTTTTTATTAAAATCACTCTTGTTATTGAATCAGTTTAATTTATAGGTTAATTATTCCTGTTCAGATTTCTTGGGGACTATATTGCACAAATAAAATCACTGAATCTGTGAGTTCAGTTCCGAAAAAGTTACTGTGAAATATACAACTCATGGTAACCATTTCTGATGTAGAGACTGCCCTACTATGGTGCTGCAGCACAAATAGGTAGGGCACCATGGTGGGCTGTTTTTTCAGGCATACTAAATGCTAAGCGGCACTCTGGGTTGACACATATGCTAATCGGCCATGTGCTCTTCCCTGAAACCTCACTTGGCTGCCTAACTTGGCACAGCCACTCTTAGCCATTATTAGAAATGAGCATGACCAATGTAGTGGTCAGGTAGTGTTAGGGTGTGTGTGAGTGTATGTATATGTGATGGCTGCAGTAGGATGGGGTTAGGCAGAGGGTAGGTGAGCTGTATATATATATTTATATATATATATATATATATATATATATATATATATATATATATATATATGTGTGTGTGTGTGTGTGTGTGTGTAGGGGAGGGTTCTGGTGGCTGTCATACTTCTACACACTCTGTAGGCTAACAAGCAAAGCCTGTAACATGACACTGTTGTAGGGAACACAAGACACAAGGGAGAACTTATTGTGCCTCAATTTGACTTAGATATAACAGAGGTAGGGGGAATACTAGACATCAGGGAGAACACTGAAGACATGGGTGGGGGGACACCAAGCACCAGCTCTTAACATTAGTGGTAGGGCTTTTTATTAATCCCTGGGTTTGTTTCAATGGTGGTTTGCTCATGTTGCATGTTATGAACAGAAAAGCCCTGCAACAACTCTGTGAATTCCAAGCAGGCAGTGGAGTTAATGTATAGTCTAGTATTTATGTTGTTTGTTTACATTTGCCTTTCATATTTTTCATGCCTGAAAATCTTGCTGTATTCATGTTTTCTGTATAATCTCAAAAAGAAAAATTTCAAAGCTGCAATTACAGTGCTAACTAAAGGCATAAAACTGAAAAATATTTGCACTCGTCGCACATAACAGCTATTCAGAGATATTCAAATTAAGTGATAATGGGATCTTTTCTTATTGCAGCTAATGTGTTTCTGAATTGAGAAATACTGCACTGTGGAAACAGGGCCTTTTCACAGTAGCCCTCAGTATTAACTAGAGGGAGATTTAATGCATAAAACTGAAAAAATATCTATAGTAAATACATACATAAAAGTATTCCATAATTCTTAATGTAAAATTAAATTACATAAAATTAAAACATCTGCAAAACAGGAGTAGACAGGAGAATATACAAGCTGAAACAAAATTATAATTTACAATAAGTGAATAAATGGGGGAGTGCACTGAAGTGCAGAATGATTTTAATGCTTAATACAAGAAAAAATTATACACTATTCATATAGCCTATGTTGAGAAAGCACAACCAAATCCATTGACCACTTAATGTACCTAGCTGTTAGATCAGATCAGTTAATCTGTAAGTAAATAAAATGCAACTAAAATAATATACCCCAGGATTTACTAATCTTCTGTGTAAGACTAGATTAGTCTTACACGGAAGCGCCAGTCTAAGAGTATGATGGCAGTGCACCATACATATTAATGAGGACACACTGCCTCAACTCTAAAGCTTACACGGAGCGTGGATGAGTGTAGGGGGTGTGTCGGGCTGCCTAGCAATCCAAAAATCCACACCCCTGCAATGAAGAAACGCTGCAATTTTGAGTTACATGAGCGAGTCTGCTCACATGTGCACAATGTAACACTACACTCCCCCATATGTTAAACAACTGACAAAATTTAAAATAGAGTTTTTTTAATTTTTTTAATTTCATCCGATATAGCCGCCTGTATTTGCACGGGTTTGCCCATTGCTTAGCTACAGTTAGCAGCTTAGACACTAGAAGAGGATAATAAGAAAAATATATGCAAATTAAGCAAAATAGAGATAGCATACTGGTTAGAGCCTTCGCTTAAAGAGGAGGCATTCTCGGTTCGAGTACCACTACTGCACGTTCCATTTTCTGTGGGAAATCTGTATACAAAAACATTTCCGGACATATTTTTATGTATACGTTTTGTAAAAAGCATTGAAATGTTAAATGTAGTAGTGAACGAATTTTATATATATATATATATATATATATATATATATATATATATATATATATGTAAAGGTGAAATGGTTATGTATTCTGAGGCATGAGTACCCTATTTTAAACAATATAAAGCACTGCTAAGCACATTTTACCAGTATTGAGCATATTTAAAACCAATTGCGCATAGCTGCACACTGTGCTAACCAGCGCAACATCGAGCAATGTTGGACAAAGTCGGGCAAAGTTGAGCAAAGTCAGTTAAACACAGCCACACCTCTTTTACTCTTCCTTAACCAGTCAGGTCTGCCCAGTAGGAAAATAAAAAGCAGTGATATGGCTCGAACTCAGGATACTGTGCACTATAGTCACAGTACTTAACCACTAAGCCATGACAGCATTTCATAAACATGCACTTTCAACAGACACATATCTGTCAAAGAAATTTTAAACATTGCCAACATCAGCCAAGCAGGCGTGCCTAAATTGGCCAATCACAAATAAGTTTGGGAAATGAGGCATATTTAAGCTCCACAGGTGGGAATACTTGCTATAACTGGTTGTAGCTTCCTTCTGCAATCAGCATGGCTGGTGTTGGAGAAGGCACTTGATTTAGAGCGCAACACTGGGGCATTGAGGAGTCCAAAGTAATGGTTTGGCTCCTTGTCCACAATCATGCGGAAAGACTCCTGCGGAGCCAGTACCAGGATACCCAATATAAAATGGAGGCCTGGAACAGTCTTGCCCATGATCTCACCAGTGTCACTGGTGTTCCTCGGACTGGTGAGCAGGTCAGGCACCATTATTTTGACCTGAAGCAACATAGGGAGGATCAACTGGACCAGTGGATCCAGGAATCCCATGCAATGCCTAATGCCCCAGTACTGAGTAAGTAGCCATTGTATTAAGTAGTTAAGAATTGCTATGCTTGTCTATACTATGGATAGGTATGTCTCAATATCACTGCATTTACTTCACAGCTGCAGGTGTCCGGGCTATGAACCAGCAAGCCCATGAAGATAGGCTGCAAAGGCTGCGTCATCAGGCAGGTTAGTAATTATTCTGCATGTACTGTTATATAAAATAAATGAGAGAGCCTTCAAAAAGTGTTTTAACCCAATAAATAAAGGTGTAATAACCCTTTAATAAATGTATAATTCCTGGGGTGTGTCTGTGTCATTTTCTTTGATATGTTGTTGTACTGTTGCATTCTACAAATAGTAGTGTTGTATTAAGCAGTGTCAACCCACACTTGGGTAGGCCCATATAACGTGGATGAAGAGAGTGCAAGTAGCTTTTATACATATTTACAGCCCTCAACTGTTGGTTCATGCCCAGCATGTACAGGTTAATCTGGCACATGAGTAGCTTGGTATTGTGTTTCCCAGAAATGTCAGTGTGTTGCCTGAAATGTAGGGAGCTGTTAACATATAACTGATACTTTCACATGAACATATGTAGATAATTATATGAAAGTAGAGCTGTCAGTGTACCATCTTAGCAGTAGTGTGTGTGAGCAATTCTCAAAATATGTTGCAGTAACATCTGCATCTTTGACAGTTTGTATGTAAGATACAGCTCATGTATATAATGATCTAGCAAAATGCAATTGCACAATATAAGGACATTGGGTAGTGTAATAATACATGTAAGAAACATATAACTGCAGTTAATATGAATGTAGTGAAAACTAGAAGGATATATAAGTTAATTTTTCCACCCTACTGTATGTGCATAAAAAATGCAATTCCATACCTCAATCGGTATGTCTAATCTCAAAACATTTGTTGGGACATGTGTCCTATTGGTTTATAAATATTTGAATTTATTTCTATGCATGTGCCCTATTAAAATACCACAATATTGGTGGCCTGTTGCCATCAATTAAACCTGCATGCTGTTGTAATGTCCACTATTGTTCTATATATGTATGTGTTATACTTGCTTTTCAACTGTTGAAAATCTGGTGTGTTGGGTTAATGGGAATACTTCTGCATGCTGTTCTAATTAATTTGGAATGCTGTTGACTGTTACTAACCCATATCTTTATTAAACTCTCCAAAACATAATTCGTATGGGAAGGCTGGTCCCAGTGGACCTACCTGTCCCACCTCAGCTGGCCATGGCACCTGGCACCAGCAGATCTGGTGCCCAGCCTGGGACCTCCTCCTCCATTGGCCCTGTGCCACCTTCGGCTGGAAGCGCTGCAGGGGATGGGGCTCAGCCCCCTGTGCAAGCGTGGGTGGAGGAGGGGCACCTATCACCCTTCGAACGGTCCGGGCTGTGGTGCATAGAGAGATTGAACGTTCTGTTGCAGAACCTCTACGCCAGCATGAGGTCTGAGTGGCGCAACTCCCAGGTCAGTCTGCCCCTCCTACACAATCCCCAGCACAGCCACCCTTTGGGCCGTGAAGGTGCAGTGGTGACTGCCCATGGGTGGGGACCTCAGTCCCACTGTTTCCATCTGGGGGCTCACGGGCTTGCGATTTCCAAACATCCCTCCCTGTCAAAGGTGTTCACCCACCACATGTGTCATATACAGCCCCTGTATGCATCTTGTTTGTCTTTTCTGTTTACCTCCCCAACCTACCTCTCCAAATATACCTACTTCCCCTACCACACATTCCACTCTCACCTGAAAAAAAAAAAAGGGCAATCTGCTCCCAAAAAAAAATTACACCCCATACATAGCTGCCCATTTTTCACACATGTCCACTAGACACATGAAATGTTATTTAATTGGCATTACAACATACTTTGTTGTCCTCACCCCTTTGTCAGGGGTGGAAGGTTTCATATCTACCTCCAAATTTATTGCATATGCACAGCTGTTGCTGTTGAAGAAATGGGCAGCTATGGACCTTCCCTACACCCATCCTGCACATCGCGAGCTATTTTCCATACTGTCTTTCCCTCTTTGTGCCCCTTTTTCACCACTTTCCTATCTCCCTGTTTTTCTTTTCTTTCAAAGAAATGAGCGTGGGGGTTAGCGGGAGTAAGCACTATTAAGCAGTAGTTAGCGGGTTTGCGCTTGTTTGCACTTGGCTAAGCAATGCGCAGCATTGTGCCAACCCACTTACGAACTGCTTAAAAGTGCCTTAGTCACTCTGTATGTGAGGGCCCTTGTTCTGCTCAGGAGCAAAATAAAACACCTCTGTAAGTCTCGAACCCTGGACCTTGCACACACTAAACAACATGAAGTACCACTAAGCCACAGTAAATATACATCAAGTTGGTGCTTAAATAATTATATCATGCATCAGAATGAGTGAATGTAAAGGAAAATTAGGAATACCATACCACACAACTTGTTCTGTGGATGTTGACCAACAGTTGTTGTGGGATTACATAACATGGCTGTGATAAGAGAAGCAGCCATTCTAGCAGGTAATAATGTTACACCATCACTTTACAACCCCACACAGTATCACAGCAGGACAAACACTGGCATATCTGTTTAGGGCAGAGGCCATACCTCCCAACTGTCCCTAATTTTCAGGGATGTCCCTGATTTTGACACAAATTTTAGCTCTGTCCCTCTGAATCCCTCCGAAAAATACTGACTTTGGCCAGAAAGGTGAATTACACTTAATGAATAATGACAATAATTAAGAGTTAGACACTTATTTTACTTCAGAAAAGGTGTATTAATTCATATGCTCTGATTCTCTCAATGTCTCAACTTAATGGCACTAATATTTTAAAGGTGTCCCTGATTGTCCCTGACGTTTTCTTGACTTTTCCCTGAGTCAGTTCAAAAATGTATCTGACTGGTTGAGAAGTCTAGCAGAGGCAGAAACACAGAGGCATATCAGCCTTTCTGCTGTTACACACTGTGCAAATAGCTTTGGAAGGAGTTTTGGAAGCATACCCTTATGTAGGAATACAAAAATGAAATACAAATGGATGTAGCCATGTACTGGTAGCAACCAACTGTAAGAATGCCATTGGTCTATTGCTGAAAAGACCTGTGTGGTGCACAGACAAAAAGTAACAGGCTATTCTCTGGCTATCATGTGGATAGGTCCACAGTTGGGAGTTACGCAGACAGACTACTTGCCTTGATAAACTAACATGTACACAGCAACCCTGTAAGTCCAGCAAGATAAAATCCACACAGTACTACTTACGCTCTCTGTACTTCTGCAACCCTACCCAAATGTAGAATATACCTGTGTGTGCAGGGTCTACCAAGGATGTAGGCAAGCATACTCACAGTACTGAAATGTGTCCAATTTTTCTGAGCAGCTTGTGCTAATGTCAACACTAAAAAAACACAAACTGTTTAGAACTGAGTAAATGAATATTCACAGTATAGCAGTTCACAAACAATTCTTCTGCCAAAGGAATGCATCTCAATAACTAGCTTTGCATGGCAGTTAATTGTAACAGTTGAAAAGAAAGTACATCTTTCCATGTATCTTGGGGTAGCATTTTGAGGGGTGAGTACATTTCTACACTGACGAGTGGGTACTGGAAGCAGCAACATTAGATCTGAGTACAAAATGTAAATCTCTGGCTACACCCCTTGCTTCTGATATAAGAACTATACCAACCTTCTGTCTTAAACAATGATGTCCACAGCAAACAAGGATGATCTCCATCTTGGAAAGCTGAAAGGGCCACACCTACATGAGTCAGCAATTTATAGTACCGGGTTGCTATAACAGTGATTACTGCAATTACTACACAGCAGGCTGCATGCAATTAGCAAATGGTGGCCACTAATTGGTGCAGAGGCCATCACATGCTCATGTGCAAATTCCTACAATAGCAGGCTGCAATCTCTGCCAACAAACTCAATCACTCTATTGCAGAGACTGACAGAGAGAGAGAGACAGAGAAAAATAAATATTACCAAATCATACAAAGGAAAGGTATGTGACACATATGTATTTTCTGGCATGTTGTAGATGTTATTGAAGAATAGTCTACATAATGTGAACCATTCATATGTGGCAGCAGTACTTTATGCACAGATATTCTGCTTAACTACTGCTGTGGAAAATACTGTGTGTACCTGTGGGCAGTGGGACATACCTGTGAAATGTGTAGCTCAGCATTAAATGTCAAAGATCTGATCCATGTTATCTGTGTTCTGTACAGTAGTGTGGCCAATGGCTGTTGGGGGGGATTAGCGCAAACATTATATAAACATGCATGTGGCAGAACAACACATGCATGATAGTCATATTAAAGTGTAGCTTAGCATTGGCAACTGCTGTAGCAGTCTAGTATGCTTATCTAGCATCTGTTGCCATATATACCTCCCTAATGTTAGTGTGTGTTTATATATGACACCTGTTTGTGTTGCAGCAAGGCCCAACAGTTCAGCTGTGAGGTCCAGGGACTTACAACAGTGTGGACCTTGTGTGTGTATGCCACACACATACAGAGAAATATATATGTGTCATATATATTCACATCTGTATATGTGCATAGAGCAGGGGACATATTGCAACTGTTTGTAAAGGGGGGAGATATATATGTTGTTGAAGGTTAGTATGTGCATATTTGTATGTAGGTTTTAGTGTGTGACAAACAAGACAGCATACAGTGCTGGTATATGACATGTGGTGGTTAAACACTGTGGGTGGTTTGTTCAGTTTACAATGTTGAAGCCAGTAAGGCCTGCTAAAGCAACCTGGGCTGTGAACACCTTCAATGCATTTATCCCAAGACTGTACGATTTTATTACATTACTGTATACCTTACATCCTTTGTATAATTGATACTCTCACTATAAAAGGTGAAATGCATATGTGCTTACATATATATGTTTATGTAGACAAATGGATGTGTATATGGATACACACACACACACACACACACACACACATATATATATATATATATATATATATATATATATATATATATATATACTCATACACACCTACATCTACTTGTTGCAATAGATTCTCTGTACTTTTGACTGACTGTGATGGTCAATATGTTTGTGAATACATCAAAGATATGTATCTGTGGGATAGCTTAGTGGGAAACTGTTTATGTCATGGTATTATGGGTCCTTGCTTTGATCCTAGCAAAAGCTGTGTATACTGTTGCCAGGCAGAACAAGTGCTATTGCATACAGTGTGATTAAGTCCCTTGATTTTAATTAGGGTGTGTCACTGGAGGCTAAAGCACTACATCTATGATTATTGATTGGTACCGATGTTGAATGCAAATCCTGTGTGCACTGTAGTACTAATTGAAGCTCTGGGCCTGTACAGCAAAGTATGGTGTATGTCCACATTGCTTGCATCCACTGTTTTGTGTGGTCCCTGTATTCATCACAGATTACATTTCTCAAGATTAAGGTTGTGTATGTCCTGCACACAGTACTGTATAGTACACATTGAAAGCTTATCTGGGTTGTCATACCTTTGTGCCCTGTAATTATGTCTGCTGTGTGTGTGGGTATGTCTGTAACATGTCCTTTGACATATATGTGGTAATACATATAACTGCGTATCTAGCAACATTCATAATGTACTACAGCAGTATGTGACCTATATTCCCAATTGTGCACATATTTTGGCTACGGGTTTGGTATTAACAGGTTATGTGGTATAATAGTAATACATTTACTGGACCTTACACCGATTGTGATGGATGATGTATTTCTTCAGCCTGATGTATATCTGCTGTGGCTAGGTGGTGCATCATGTTGCATAGAGTGTGCCAGGTACTCTTGTATAGTCTTATAGTGATTTTATTTTGTTGCTGTGCAGAACATGGTTCATTAGATTGAGAGTGAGCCAGGCACATCCAAGCAGCTGTGGGGTGAGCAGTGGTAAGTGGCAGTTACAGTGTTTAACTCTCGGTTAGCTTATAGGTTGCTATATATGGCAGTTCAGTGATATCTGTACTGTATAATGTTAAATGTGACATATGACTTGCTCAGACATATTTTTGTATTTATGTCTTCCAGGGAACATGACCCATCGCAGGAACCCCAGTTACAGTAGTGCTGAAGATGATATCATTACTAGCAGTATGATTCAGCACTACCGTCTCATGTTCTCACGAACCAGCCAGGACCAGCAGGAGCGTACTGCAATGTAGCAAGATGTTGTCTGCAGGGTAAATGAGGTAGGCTTGCATAACTGGACATATAAGCAGGTACGCCACCACTGCAGTGATCTTCTTAGACATGTCCGTCAGCGTGCCGCTGATGTGCATAGACAACAGCTTGCAAGAGGAGGTGTGGTGTTAATATCCATCCCCCCTCACCAGAGTGGAGGAGCTGCTCCTGAGCCTGGTGGCACCTACCCAGCAACAACAGCAGCAGACATACACCATAATGGAGGTTGGAGCCACCCAGCAAGCACACGTGGAGCATGCAGGTAACATGGCATACATATGTAGACTACTGTTATCTGTATTGGTAGATCATTCATATGTGAGATGTGGAGTGTGTCGTTCAAAGATGTGGAGCCTGTTGTTGTGCAATACTGATCATTTGGAACATAATCTGTAGCCCTGTGAATGTAAACTGTTGTACTGTAAAACTGCAAACACACAGTAGCAATGCCACAGTTGTGGCCACTGACAAACTGTCTCATCTCTATGTAGGTCCCTCTGAGATTACATCAAGGCAGCAGACAGATGCTGGTGATTGTGTTCTACATTTATTATTGTACATAACAATTGCATGTCATAGTTAAGGTGTAGGCCATGTACACATGTAACACACCTACCCATAATGCATGCTGTGCATGTTTGGTGTAAGAGCACGCACATCTCACTAATGTGATTAGCTGCCTCAAACACATGCAACACCCAGACCATCTCCAACAAATGTGGCTAGACTGTAGTGACCATTGGATAGGCACAGTTGATACTTAACATGCACATGACATACACATCCATGTCATACACAGAGCATTTTAACATGCTACACATAAAGGATTCCCAAACCCTCTGTAAAGACACAGTCCAGTATCCAAAATCTCATCCACACATTACACATAATATACCTGAGGGGTAGAGGCCTATCATGGGGCATTTAAACACTCTGCAGCACACTACACATTCATATCAGGGAATGCTCCTTATTTGCCTCCTTACAAACTCACATAACAACTGGTTGTGAAATGGTAAATTTAGCCAAGGTAGTACAGTTCCAGTACAACATGATTAGTGCTGGTTTGTGAAACATTTGTAGACTTGACTGACCACCTGATGCTTCATGATGATGGCCTGTGGTACTAAACCCCATCCTTGTAACCACAGTACTGCACATAGCTTTCATTGCTATACACCTTAATGTTGCGTGTGTGCACACATATGCACCTCTAAACAGTATGCATACCAATCACCATTTGCACAACTGACACATATATGTCTTGTGATGCTATTGAGTGGCTAGGCCATATGACACTTATTGCGTATGTGTAGTGTTTAAATATGCAGTTGTGTTTTAGCATGCCATGTCATGGATGAGACCGGAATGTCCACAATATGATCTACACTCACCATAAGTACCGTACATTGGGTATGTGGCCCAATGGTATTCCATCAATTATCCATGCGCCACTGATGATGATGTGTGAATATACATCATACATGTGCTAAAAATGTGTCCACAATTATTTGCTAAAGACACAGAGGCTGTAATCAGCATTGGATACCTATCTGACACACAGATACACATCCAGCAATGGTATGTACACCTGTGAGTTATGGTGCACAGTACATTACAGGGTTATGAATACCTGCACAGCAAAGTTGTGTCCATGTATCTATTGTGTTCCAGGAGAAAGGCCATCACATAATAACAAAACACATGCATCAAAGCCATGCATACTGTTAGTAACAAGGACTGACTACACTTGCACTGCATGCTGTTGAGCAACACATGTCCTGCATGCTGACATGTGTGATATGACTGTTTTTCTTGTGATACTGTACCCCACCATCACCTGCTATTGTGTATGTTCTGTGATTGCTGGTGTGTGTGTGTCTGCTTTAGGGAGGAGTGTAGTTTTGTGTGTGTGCATGTGTGCAAGTGTGCATGTGGTCTGAAGTCATGTTCAGGTCTTAGTGTTTCCTGTTTTTCTCTCACAGTTGCCGAGGTGAGGCTAGTGTGTTTCCTGTTTTCCTCTCACAGTTGCCGAGGTGGGACTGGTTCAGTACAGCAGGGAACCTGATGTCACTGAGACAGACAGTGATGATGAGGATAGGTGTGTTGAGGCACAGGCAGGTTTGTCAGGGTCTGTTGTTGGGCCACTAGTTGACAGTACACAAGTCTCCACCCCATCCATGCACACAGTCATACTGCATGTACATCCATCATCACTATTGCCCTTAGCTGAGGGACAGTGTACGGTTGGCACTGGCCAGGACAGTGTGGTATCTATGGCATATGTATCAGGACACAGCAGCCATAGCCAGATGTCTGGAATGGTACCACATAGGCAGATGCCCAGGGGTTCTCATCAGAGCACTGCTGGTCATCATGCCCCTGGTAGACGTGCCACACCTCTTTCTACCGCACGCATGTTCCAGGCTGTCATGGAGGCACAGACACAAATGGAGCGGTACACCAGACAGGGGCTAAGGGCACAGAGGGCTGATTACACTTCTGTAAATTACAGTATCCGTGACCTAGCAGGTGCCATACGTAACTACACTGAGGTCATTGATAGACATTGGGGTGAGACATTGGATGTCCTCCACAATGTCATGTCCATGTGTCAGGACAGTGTGGGATGGCTGAGACATTGACATGGACATATGCCAGCAACATCACCAGCTTGAGGTCGCTGTGGACGTCCAAGTCACAGCCGCTCTTGCAGTGCCAGTACCAGCTCCAGCAATGTTGGGGGGGCTGTCCATAGACAGTCCTAGCAGACCATGTGCACGTGGCTCTGGCCAGTCCCAGCAGGGACCTGGATCCAGTGGACATTTGTCAACCTCATCGGAAAGTACCCAATCTGGATTAGTACCTGATACTGTCTGTAGCACCCCTGCCAGGCACAGGTTCTGTATCCATGGCCAGAGATGGTGATCTGTAAAGCCTGCCAGGTACAGTCTGTAGCTGTCTCACAAATCCCCGTATATGGCAGTCACATGGTGGAACTGTGTGCATGCAGACACACACACATAAACCAGAAACCTAGGGCAAGCACATACCCGCACACATTACATCAGCATTGGCCCATAACAGTACTCATGGCTCTCACACACACACACACACACACACACACACACACACACACACACACACACACACACACACACGTCGATTGTATGGCTCAGTGTAGGCCTCTGGCAAGCCAACAACACACCCTGTGCATATGATGAAACCTGTGCCACCTCCTGTCATCTGTAACATTGATGCAGGAACAGGTAACATGGTGCTGCTGCACAGCGTGACTTTAATAAAGTACAGCAATGGTTGGATGTGTAGCATGTTGTCAGTAGTAAAGTGTAATGATATCCTTGAAGGTGTAGCTGAGCAGGCATGATGCATTAAAGCTGTAATTAGCAATGTTGTATTGTTTTCACCAGTGTTTATTCCAATTGTGTTTTGTTTGCCCATGTGCCACTTATCTGATATGTGTAGTTGTGTCAGCATGCGTTATACAGTGGACAGTAAGTGTGGGGTGTGTGCAACACACATTTGCAGGTGTCCATTTGTGAACATGGTGGAGGTGCACTGTCTGCATGTATATGCATATTGGACACATGTGCAGGGTAATGTGCCCTGTATTGGCCAGTGCTAACACTCCATAGTTTATATTGGTGGCCAGTATGCTTTGTACTACACACATTTTGGAACTTGAGTACACATGTGTGTGTATGACACGGGTTGACACTGTGCTGTGGGTGATGCTGTTGTTGCTATCTGTTATTGGTTTGCATTACTAAGGTTAACACTGTCCCAGCTGCATAATCCTTTAGTAATGCACACTGTTCACCTACAGGGTTGCATGGACCATGCTATCACAAACACAAGAAATTCTCACTTATACAGTAAAAGTGCATTAGTCTCATGGACTCCTGCCATAAACTAAATATATAATAGAAGGTGTGAAGTACCAAAAAAAAGAGTTACATACCAAGAAGGGATAACCTCTCTGGTCAGTATCATTGGGAAAATACAATCCCTCAATAAACATACAAGGCAAGCTTCAAAATACAAAATGGCAAGGATTCCAAAGACAACACTAAAGCTTTCTTTAGTGTTGTGTATAATCTACAGGGGAAATCTTAGATCGGGTCACAGTTAATGTAAATGGTCACAAAGTACACTTATCTGACTGACATTACCAATTTTCTTGTCAGACAGTTTTAATGCGGATTTCACCACCCTGTCATTACACAAGGGCCACATTTCCAGACCTGAAGAATGTAAAACCTGATGCTTCACAGAAACTCTAGTTAAAACATCTCTTTACCAAAGTCCAAACCACAGTGGCAATGGTACTGGACAGTGTCCCTGACTGTGTCATACACAAGCTGAAATATTAAGTCACCACTCACCTAAACACTCTGCCCAGATGCAGCCTCTATACAGGTTACATACTTGTGGAATGACGCACGGTAATGGTGTTCACAGTCCACAAGGGTTGAGCTACAACATCGTCTTCTTCTCCTTTCGGATGCTCCTATTAGGGGTCACCACAGTAGATCATCTGTTTCCATTTCTTCCTGCCCTCTGCATCTTGCGCTGTCACACCATCCACCTGCATGTCCTCTCTCACCACAGCCATAAACCTCATCTTAGGCATGCCTCTTTTCCTGTTACCTGGCAGCTTCATCTTTTTCACAATATACTCTGCATCCTAGCACATGTACAAACCAACTTAATCCTGCCTGTCTGCCTGGGTCTACTAACCTTCAAACCTGGGCTGACCCTCTAATATACTTATTCCTAGACCTGTCCACCCTCGTCACACCCAGTGCAAATGTTAACATAAATTGATTAAGGGTAGAACTACAACAGATCCTGGAAACTCTCACCCTATAAGCCAGACAAATGTTATTGGGAAGGCTATGGAGCACAGCATTATGAAACTCATTAACAGAGACATTATGAACCTGCAAACACTGTGCCATACCCACTTAGGTTCTCTAAAGCCCAGATCATGGCTCATACACCTAGTAGACTTCAAGCCAGTTAACAAGGCTATAGGTAAGGCCCACTCAGCCAAGCTGTAGCTCACCAGCAATTCATACCCTTCCCACATTCATAAATTATTATATTATATTATTAAATAAACATTATACATAACCTCAACAGACTGACCATAAACAATTGTTAGATGATGGATTGACAACTGACACACATATGTAGGACACACAGTAACATTTGCAGCCTCTATGTACAATTCTATGCCAGTAACAAGTGGTATTCATCTGCACTCAGTCCTGGGACCACTCCTGTTTGGCATATAGCTTTCTTAGGTACATGCAAACACAGTAGGGATATGTCTGCCCACGTCTGATGAAAATGCATACTGTGGGCTATACTTTATTCACCACATGACACACACATCCTTCAAAAGGGTATCATAGAGACAGATACCTGGTGTCAAACTCATGCTGTAAAGCTATAAACCAAAGAAAGCATAGTTATCCACTTTTAGAAAACAAAGTATCCCCAGAGTACAACATAGGTAGTAGCCCCCAAAATGTGGAACAGGTAATAATGTATACATAGAGCCATGTGTTTAGTCATCTCTCCTTTGATAATCACAGGGTTTTGGAAATCTCTCTGTAGAGCACATAAGCAATAAAGGGTTTGCATGCAGATCAACAGAGGTTGTTGCACACCTATAATGATTAGTCATCTTTGCTAGACTTTGCTTGCTTTTGGAACAGGATTCAAATATACCTCAAGCATAAACCCTCACTCACACTCTTCAATAGAAACTGTGATGAGTGGATATGAAACAGAAGATGTAGCCCAGGGATCACTGCAGTGGCTAAGCTTATCACTAGCATACAGAAGTGACCTAAGGTCTGGAAAGCGCCAGCACACTCTGGCAAAGATAACAGATGTGTTCATGAAGAAAGCAGAGTACCACCTATGAAATAATTGAGGTCACGTGTATGTATATGGCTTTGCCCCACAGCTACCTTACATGTGTAATGCACATACAGTTGTCATTGTGATATGTCATGCACTAAAAAAATCTAAATCCACTCCACATTGACCAATGGTGTCACATGCACACAGTCAGCAATTGCAAGATTTAAACTCCTTCCTAAGTACATTATGATACTACAGCAGTATGTATTTACACAACACGCTGTACACATTACTGAGATTTTTCTTTTCCACAGGTATATTTGTAGGATCGTGACATCATCAGACTTGACAAAGATGAGTATACCACTTTTAATGGGAGTGAGTATTCTCCAAAAAGGTTGCTCCTTCCCAGGAGGACACACACACACAGTTGGCAAGTGCAGGATTCAAACCCTAACCTAAGTACGTCTTTACACTTCAGCAAGCAATATGGAGTTACAGGGTACAATACAGACATTACTTGCTGACAGTTTGCCCAAAGGTTTTTTTTCACATTTGCTAATCTCAGCAGGCTTATCAGACTAGGTGTATTGTGAATGTATTGTATGCATAGGCCATGACCATATCATATATGGGTTGATGCACCACATGCTGGCACACACAGGGTCAAACCGGTAGCTAAGCTGTGTCAACCCAATACTGGACAATACAATCAGGAGGAGTAGCGTCATACAACCACAACACCAACTGTCTCACATAGACCTACAATATAAGCACCAGCAAAACACACACAAAAATACACATTACCATACTCGGAGAATACAAATATCAATCTGAAAAAGAGAGTGTGTCATCCTAAGCAGACAAGCAAACAACATGCACCTCCAAGCACACACCAGAAAACACATAATACACCAAAGCAGTGTGCATCACAACAGGCCCAAAGGCAAAACAACATACCCAGCACACTAGTAATAAGTGACTTCATAGTCAGGCACACAGATGTTCCACTCACTCGGCTGGACAAGGGGAAGGTTACTGTCAGTTGTCTGTCAGGTGCTATGATCTGCCACATAACACAAGCACTTGCATCACTCCAGAACAGGTACATATATGATGTGTTTTTTGTACATGTCAGTGTGAATGATCTGAGACATACCTCCCAGGACAACATGACAAGAGATATATAGTAGCTCTATGATCATGTAGCCCAGGCTGGTATGACCCTGACCCTGAGTAGCATCTTACCTTCACCTACATGATACTGCAATATAACAAAAGATGATAAACTTCAGTAATTGGCTGAGCTTTTGGTATCATTCAAAGGGGATCCAGTCTCTGTCTGCTTGTGATGACATGATAGACAAGCCTCGTTGCTTCTCTACAGATGGTTTGCACCTGTTGCCCCTATGCTTTTGAATACTGGCCAAGGCTCTTGCTGTCCCCATATTACCTTTTTTATGCAAGGCTCAAAGGTTCATAGGTAGGTACTAGGCTATCGGCCCTGGGGCCTATACAAGCCCAGCCAAAAGTACCCTGGCTTTTGCCACCCAAAAAATTTATTTTCCTGTGCCAGTGTCAAGCAGAGACACAGAAGTGATCCCCGGGGTGAATTTCCTATTTCCCATCCAATCATCAAGATTTTTCTTTTTTTTCAAAACAGGTTTATTGTTTTAACATACAAGAGAAATATCATAACAATTTTATACAAGTAATTAAAAATAGATATGATTATAACATTCAACAAAACAACTAAAGTATTTAAAAAGACATCCACTACAATCAGATCAATTAATTAAACTAAAATACCATGCTATTGAAATTAGGATTTTTTTAACAAATTTTGTAAATTATCCCATACAATATAATAAGATGTTTTTCTAGTTGTTCTTGACCTAATTGTGTTTATTTCCATATGGCACACTATATTCATAACATTTTTAAATTCATTGAACGAAGGAGGTGTATCTGAAATCCAATTTCTGGTTATTATTTTCCTAGCCACTGCTAGAATAGACCATAACAAGGGAAGCTTAACCTTTTTAACACTTTGAGGTACAGGTGTGTTGAATAATATAAGAGATTTAGAAATAATGAAATTATCTGTAAAAAGAGCCTGCAAAAATTCATTAACTGACTTCCAGTATTCTTTCAATTTTATACTGTCATAAAACATATGAGCCCAGTCAGCATTAATTTCTATATTACATCTCTTACATAGATTATCTTTATTATTTATTTTATTTTATTCATCATCAAAGGTGTATAAAAAGATCTATGTAAAAATTTCCATGTATAAAGTCTCCAGACAATGGAAGACGTAGTTCTATAGGCAGATTCCAATATATATTGTTTATCTTGTTGATTTGGTGGATCCCCATTAATAGAAGTGAAATAATTCCAGTATGTATCTACACTGTAAAAAGTTTCTTGTCTGATAATTTTATGTATGTATGAAAGTTTACCTTTATCAGAAACTTTATGTTGTAAATTTAATATCAAGTAATCAATCAGTGTTGGAATAGATTCTTTAACTGTTATAGACATTAGATCTATTCTATCAATGAGATGTTGTCTAAAGGTCTGAACCTCTAACCAGCAAGTTTCTCTTAGATCAAATTCTTGTTTTAAGAAATCTAGATTTTTAACTTTATTATCAGATATCAACTGATACCAGTACTTTAGATCATTATCTATAGCTAAATGAGTTCCTTCAGAAGTAGATGACAAAAGCATACCCTGAGTATAGGGAATATAATAAAATTCCATTCCCTATACTTAGGGTGCATGAATATAAAGTTACGATAGCTAATAATAATATTTAATGGGTAACAAACCATATGTTTAGGTGTAATAGGTGAAGTACAAAATTCCTTTAGTAACCATAACATGGAGTTATTTACAATCATATTTTTATGTGTTAAGGAGATTTTCATGAAGTGCATACTAATTAGCTCCCAATAATCTTTCCATTTTGTGACATATGACTGATCTATTAATAAAGTAATAACTTTTACAATAGAAGAGATAGTATATAAATTAAAGTCTGGAAAAGAAATACCCCCTTGAGACCAGCTATTAGTATGTTTCTTTAATGCAATCCTAGGTCTATTAGGTGCCCATAGGAAATTTAACATTAGTGTATTCAGTTTCTTGATAATTATTTTTGTAGGTGGAAGTATTATTGATTGTATTAAGTATAAAATCTTGGGGAATATTATCATTTTAATAATTGTAAGTCACTCCTCCATAGTAAAAAACATATTATTCCAGGTATTAAAAAGATTTTGTATATTAAGAAAACAGGTATTATAATTATTATATATAATAGATTTAATATATTTAGATAGTATTATACCTAAATAAGTTATCTGACCTGAATTGGGTACATATTTAGTAAAATCACTAATGAGAATATTTTTTTCTGTATATATAGGTAGTATTTTAGTTTTTGCTTCATTGAATATTAAACCAGAAATACTTTTAAAATTCATCATTTTATCAAATAGAGACTGCATAGAAGAATTAGATCCTGCTGATGTAATTAGAACATCATCTGCAAAAAGTTGAATTTTGGATGTTGTATTTTCATCTATTTCAAAACCCTCTATGTCAGTACTGTTTCTGATCAAATTAGCCCAAGGCTCCATTACTAAAGTGAATAATAGTGGAGAAAGTGGACATCCTTGTTTTGTACCTTTAAGAATGGGTATTTTTTTGTGAAACATATGTTCCTACCTTAATATAAGCCAATGTTCCTTTGTATAAATGCTCAATTAGATTTACAAATGCATCAGAGAAGTTTGTGCACTTCAGTAAAGTAAACAGATAGTCCCAACTTACTGAATCAAATGCTGAACTTATATCAAGACTAATAAGTGTTAAATCTTTCTTTTTCCTATTTGCAAAATCAATTAATGTTAAAGTTCTTCTTATATTATCAAAAGTATTTCTATTTACAATGAAGCATGTCTGATCTATAGCTATAATGCCAGGAATGATTGTCTTCAATCTATCAGCAAAAATACTCATAAACATTTTATAATCAACATTAAGTAATGAGATGGGCCGATATGAAGTACATCTAGTTGGATCTTTATTAGGTTTTAAAATTGGCGAAATAAATGTATATTGCCAAGATGGGGGGGGGTTATTAACTCAGTTTGGGCCAAAATAAAAACCTTATGTATTAATGAATATGTACTTTTAGAAAGGATTTTATATATCTCTGGTATAATACCATCATTACCCGGTGCTTTGTTTGATTTAAGCTTATTTATTTGTGTAATAACCTCTGTATATGAAATACATTTGTCCAATAGTTTAATCTGTTGTTTATTAAGCTTTTTATTCATGTTTGTGGTTATAGACTCCTTTATTTTATCTTTAGGTTCCATGTTAATGTTATTATTGTTAATATTGTGAAAGTGATTTCTAAATTCATCTAGTATTTCTGGTAGACTAGAAACATTCTTCTTTTTCCTTAGAGAAAAGATTTCTTTGATATGGTTTTGTTTATTCAACCTTTTTGTTTTATTTTTAAGTCTATGTAAGTATTTGGGGCTTATTGAGTAAGACAAAAACTTGTATTTCTCTAGAGTTATTTTAACTTTATGAGTTAAAATTTCTTTGTATTTCTCATTTAGTTTGTTTATTTCTTCAATTACTTTCTTATCCATAATATTTTCTTTATTATTATGTTTATAAGAGTCTAATTTACTTTGAATATCTAACAATTCCTTATCCCAAGATTTCCTTTTATTAATATACCATCTTATACTTTGTCCATATAGATATGATTTTAAAGCATCCCAAACATAGACAATGGAGACTTCAGGAGTATTATTTATGTCTAGAAAATGTTGTATTTCTGAAAGTATATATTCTTTATAGTCTTTTAGTTGAGTTAAGTATGCTGGTATCCTTTTGATCTGAACATTATGAGTATTTTTTATCATGAATTCAAAAACAATTGAATTATGATCAGATATAGGACATGAAATGATTTTGGAATTAATTAAATCTGTTACCATCTGGTTAGAAATAAAGACCCTATCTATTTTTGAATAAGTTTTGTATCTGTTAGAAAAAAGGTGTATGGTAATGATTTTGAATCTATCTGATTATTAATATCATTCAAATGATAAGAATTAGCAAAATCATTTAAATGTTTTGCATTAGATGTAATTCTTCTTTTTCCTATAGTGGTAGTATCACTTTCATGTAGTATACAATTAAAGTCACCAGCTAAAATAATATCTCCTATAGAGAATGATATGATCTTCTCAAGATGATGTTTCACTGTATTAATACCAATTCCAGGTATCCAATATACATTAATTAAAGTGTAAGTCTTCCCATTAATTTGTATTGTAACCATACAAAACATTCCTTTGTCATCCTGATAAGACTTAATGGTTTTAGGAATGGGCATACTTTTATTCCATAAAATAGCCACTCCTCTTTTTCTGAGTGTGCTCTGAACTAACCAATACTGTATATTTGTTTGTGACTAGTTTATCAATATCTTTTTCAAGAGATGGGTTTCTTGCAGGAAGACTAAGTTGGCCTTATGTAAATTAATGTATCTTATTAGGCTTGCCCTTTTACACGGATTATTCAATCCATTAATGTTTAAAGAAATTCCTTTTAAAGATGTCATTTGGTATTTTTAAAACTTAAGAATCTTATGATCAAAATAACAAATAACAACATAGGTAATGTTACATCTCCTCCTTTAGGTGTACCTTTAAATATAGCTGTATTTATTGAATCTCTTATGGGATTTTGTATAGGATTCAATTTTGTTTGTAGTGACAATGAGTGTACAAAATATATTGTGGATGTCAAAACTATATACATATAACAATGAACAAGTGAAAATAATGTAAGGATTAAACCTTGCATCCAGCCTGGAGTTAAAAACTCCAACTTAGAGTAGTATTTACCACTCAAGTTAACCCCCTACCCTAAGCAGCAGTACCTCAGCTACCACCTTATCAATTTAATACTGGTTATATTTAACTTAAATTAACAGCTTTCAATTCAATTATCTAGAAAGACAAGACTACACATTTGATAAAACAGCATCATATAAACTAAAATAAACTTTTTTTTTTAAAAACTATTCATACTACTATATACATCTATGTAATATAATACACTTGTATTCAAATAGCATTCAAACAAACATGATATTAGGAACCAAGAGGAGAGAGAGAAATAAAAGACGTGAAAGAGGGAGAGAGAGTGAAAGAAAAAAAAAAAAAAAGGAAGGCATATTTACATATTAATTTATTCAAAGTATGTAAAAATAAGTTCTAACATTCATTTAAATCAAAAACTTTGGCTAATATGGTTCAGACATTACATATATTAAGATGCATCTATTTTCTGTCATGTAAATGCAGTCAACAGCTTCCAAAAAAAACCTTGAATTGCTTGTATATGAGCATTTTACTCATACTCATTATTGTCAGTAGAATAAAATATTATATTTATAGAAATTGTTATAAATCATACTGCATAGTTATGCAAGTTCTCAGAAACACTTGAATTATTGTAAAAAAAACATCTGTATTTTGTATGTCTATACTACTGCTTTAAAATATATCACATGACAATTTCTTCCAGTAGAGAGTTATAAAGTTATTTGTGCTTGTCAATCAGATGAATTAAATGAGTTATAGTAATGTATATGTTTGGAACATAAGTTTTCAACACAGATTAGTATGCAGCAGTCAAGTAGATTTTCAAAAACACTTGAATAAATGTTTCATTTGCTATGCCTTCTAAAATAAGACATTTACTTACTACAAGAAACTGCATCATTTAAAATCATTATAACTGACATATTTTATGAATTATAACATAGATATTTAAGTAATTATATAAAATAACTCACATTTAAATGTCAAAGAGTTCATTTTCCTTCACATAGTCGCATTTGCATCAGTTCTACTTCCTGGTAGAGTGTTCTTCCTGAATCTGTGCTGTGTCAGTGTGATATCTGGGTCAAAGGTCAGATTGACTGCTTTCAGCTTCTCTGTGAGAATTCTTAGAGTTGAAGCTTTTGAAACAGCTCGTGGACACTGTGCATGAGGTAGCCCACATCCCAGATTGTCTCCCTTAACATTTTGGCAGGAAACTTGTTAAAAACTAGTGACAAACATTCATTTAGCAGTGTAAATGCATCTAAACATGACAAAACCTTCACAATGTATTTTACAGGTTATTACAGCCTCTATGTAAGTGAAATTAAGCCCAAAGTTATTAATAAGTAATAAAACTCAATATTTTTGTCCCAACTCAATTTGTATGCAAATCTTATTATTTACTGTGTCTATATGATCAAAAGCATTTCTATATATTAATATGAGAAAAAAATAAAGAGAAAGAATAAAGAAAAGAAAAAGAGAGTAGAAAATAAAAGAGTGTAAAGCAGAAATAAAAAAATGTAAGAGAAAGCTATAAGAAGTATATACAATGGAATATTACTTACTGTTTATATTAATAGAGTTAAAAATAAAACATATTATTTACTATTATTTAGTTCTAATTATTATTAGTTAATGCATGGCAGATTATTTACAAACAAGCATAAGCAGTATAATCAAGAAAGTATAATTAGGAATAGCATTTGAAGAACATATAAACTTTTTACAGGGAATAAATATGTTATTATTCCATTTATCATATTTTCATTACTCTTCTCTCCCTGCCCTCCCCCACCCTTTACCCACTACATAATCTAAATAGAATGTCATTGTTTAAACAAAGAAAAGAAGAGAAGGAGAAAAAAAGAAAAAAAAATGTATCAAATTACTGACCTTACTTCTCTTTTTCAGAAAGAGAAACAAATTGAATGATAGCTTGTTATTAGTTCCTCAGATATTTTGACTGGTTATGAAACAAAACATTTCTTTGCACACAGAGAATAACTTTGATTAAATATTTTTCAGAACATTTGTGGCTTTCTGGAAATGCAGGAACTATATTTAAAAATATTAATAATGAAGTAAAATGATGAGAGAAAAAAAAAAAACATAGAACAAATCATTTGTTCTTTAGTCTCTTCTTCTTCTCTGAAGTCTTCCACGAAGTTTCAGTTGCCAGTCTCTTTAATGAAGGACTAGCCCATTCCATTTCCTCTATTTTATCCAAAATCTTATTTTTTTTGATAAACAGTAAAGCAGAGTCTAAGTCATCAAAGATTTTAGGACCATCAGGAAGGAAGATTTTTAGCTTGGCAGGAAACAGAAGGTATGTTTTAAACTGTGCTTTTTTAAGCTCCCTTATTAGTGGCAGAAAAACTTTTCTTTTAGCTATTACCAAGGAAGAATAGTCATTGTCAAAATGCACAGTTGTCTCATTAATCTTAACAGGAGCTTTAGCCCAAGCAGATTTAAGAACCATCTCTTTATCAAAAGATGATAAAACTCTAACTATAACTGATCTAGGATAGTTTTTGTTAGAGTTAGTATTAGCTATAGATCTATGTGCTCTTTTGATACCAAAAGAGAATGCTTCTGGTAAGTCTAAAGTTTTAGGGAGTCATGTTGTTAAAAAAGAAGTAATATTGTTACCTTCAATATTTTCTGGCAGTCCAAAAATCCTAATGTTATTGCGCCTAGATCTATTTTCCAAGTCATCCAGCTTTGTTTGTAAATGTGTATTTTGTTTCAGCAGAAACTCAATGTTGATTTCCTCTTCTTGGATTCTATTTTCCATGTCATTCACAACTTCTTCTATGCCTGTCATCTGGATCTTCTGTTGTTGCAGGTCTATATGTAACAAGTCTATTTGTTTTGTAGTTTTTCTATGAAGGTATCAATTTTAGTATCCATTTTATCCATCTTAGCAGTAAGTTGCTGGATTATAGTTATCAGAGACTGAAGTTCTTTCTTGATGCTGGAGTCTTGAGAATTTGTCTTACTGGAACTCATTTCAGACTGATAAACTGACAGGAAAATTTCCAATGTGATTTCTGACAGGAATATTGTTAAAATTTCCTTTCTTTTTTAGATATAGTTCAAGAACTATATAAAACAAACATATTTAGTAAGAAAATTACTTCAAAAATTAATTTTTTAAGTAATTAATTCCTGTCAGTGTAATGAAATTGGTGGAGCTGAAGAAATCTGCTGTTATCCTGTGTTCATCCTTGGCCACGCCCCATCAAGATTTTTCTTGAAGAGTGCTAATGAGGAGCTTTGTTTGATATAGACAGGTAGTTTATTCCGGAGTATGGGAAGTCTCTGGGACAGGAATCTATCCCTCTGGTATGTTCTGTTTATTGTGGTGACAAGGTTTAGGTCCCTAGAGCGTGCAGGTTCATGCCCAAGGGCATTTATAAGCCTAGCCAGAATGTGTTGGCTTTTGCCTCCCTTTTAAATTAGTTTCCTTGGCCTCTGTCTAGCAGGGCCACTGAAGTGATCCCAGGGGTAAATTTACAATTTCCCATCCACTCGTCAAAATTCTCTTGAAGAGAGTCAGCGAGGGGCTCTGCCTAACATAAACTGGGATTCTATTCCAGAGCGAGGGAAGTCTCTGGGACAGGAATCTATTCCTCCAGCACATCCTGTTTATTGCTGTGCTGAGGTTTAATTCACTGGAGCGTGCGTCTCTAAGATATTTGGTTTTCTTGAGTGGAGCATGTCCATTAATTCCGTGTTGGACATGCCCTTATACGTCAGGCATAGATCACCTCTGAGCAGGCAGTAAGCAACCGAGTAGAGCTGGAGTTTCTTTAGTCGAGCTGCATAGGGCATCTCTTTGAGGCCCATGATCCTCTTGGTGAGGTACTTCTGTGGTCTTTCCAGCTGTTGCATGTGCCAATTAAGGTACATACCAAATGGGGCATTGTACTCTATTATGGGCCTAATGAGTGATGATTAAAGGGCCACAATAACCTCTCTTGATCTAGAGGTGAACCCTTTCGTGATTAGGTGGGCTACATAGAAGGAATTTCTAACCACTTTGGCAATGTGATTATCAAAGGAGAGGTTACTATCTACCTGGGTCCCCAGGTCCCTAATTACATTTTCCATACCTAGTGGATTACCACCTATGTGGTAATTCGTGGGCACATTGTTTTTTCCAAAGGGGATGACTATGTATTTTTTTGGCATTCAGCTTGAGGCCATGGTTTTGACACCAGGTATCTGTCTCTGTAAGACCCTTCTGGAGGATGTCTGTGTCAGTTAGAGAGTCGATTATGGCCCCCAGTTTGCAGTCATCTGAGAACTTGGTCAGCTATAGTCCTCCCATGCTTGCCTGTACCTCAGAGAAGTATATACCAAACAGGAGGGGTCCCAGGACTGAGCCCTGTGGGATGCCACTTGTGACTGGTTTAGAATCGGACATGGTACCTGCAACTGAGACCAAGTGTGTTCTATCCAGGAGCCAGTTGGCCACCCATACCGTGACATAGGGGTTAATGTTCAAGTCTTGTCTATGATGCCAGAGTGGGGAATGGTGTCAAAGGCCTTAGTGAGGTCCAGGCAGGCCGTGTGGACAACCTTCCCTTCATCTATGGCCTTGGTAACTGTTTCAAAGAAGTCAACTAGGTTTAGGATGCAGGATCTTTAACAAAGCCGAATTGGGTAGGGTCCAGTGTCTGAAGGCTCCCAATGTCTCTGTTTATGAGTTCCATGATAATTCGCTCCATAGCTTTGCAGACCAGGCTGGTCAGGCTTATAGGGTGATAGTTCCCAGGTTCTGTTGTGGCACCACCTTTGTGGAGCGGGATGACTGTTGCTGTACGCCATTCTTTGGGTACACAGCCTGTGGTAAGGCTGAACAGTGAATTTAGGTGAGGGTTTAGTTCCTTTTGGAGCTCGTGTAAGATGCCGCCTGGGACACCATCCGGTCCCATTGATGCTGTGTTCTTAGCTTTGGAGAGGGCTGTTTTTACCTGCATGTCCGTGATGTCTGGGACTCTGCATTCTTCTGGGATGGACACAGGCCCTTTTGGGGGTGAGGGGGAGTGAAGTTTGCACTGAACTTATCCGCCAGGATGTTGGCAATGTCAGTTGGTTCAGTGTATTTTTTACCATTTTGCAGTAGCTCAGAGCATATCTGAGAGTTGCCACCTAAATTTTTGATATAGCTAAAGAAGGCTTTGTGGTTATCTTTAGATTCCTTGGCAATTTTTATTTAGAAACTGGACTTGGATGATTTTATGAGCGATCATAGTTTCTTGCTAATAATGATCAGTGATGCCTTTCCTTTTTGGAATTTTGCTCTATCATGTAGTAGTTTCCTCCTTCAGTTGTATAGCTTATTTATGGCCAAGGACCACCAGACTGGTTTTCTCTTTTTGGAGGAGTGAGTCTTGGTTTTACTCAGGATGGCTCAATCCATGCATCCCTGCAGATACTCATAGAATGCACTTGTAAAGGATTCTGCAGATTGGGTAGCATTATCCTTTAGCAAGGGAGCTTTGAAACTTTCCACTTCGGTCTTGAGAAGTGTGAAGTTTGCTTTTGAAAGGTTTTTCACAGTGGTTTCCTTGACTGGGGGTGGGGTCGGGATGCGGATGTCCATTGTGATTAATTTATGATCTGATCTTACCAGCGAGGGGTTTACCTCTGGTGTGAAACACTAATCCCCCATGTTGGTGATGATTAGGTCCACTATGTTGTCACCTCTAGTGGGTGTGGCAACCAGCTGTTCCAGGGTGTTTGAGTTTATAAACTCTAGGAAGCGTTGGGCAAAGGAGTTTGTACTTGAGCAGTTCTCCCAGTCAATGTTTGGGTAATTGAAATCTCCTAATATCATGGTGTTTGGTAGGACCTTTATATTTTCCAGTTTCTCAGGAATGCTGAGTGAGGGTCCTGAGACAAGGGAGGTGATCTGTAGCAGGATACTATCTGATAAGCAGCTTTGCCCATTGTTAGTTGCACTTGGATGGTCTCTGAGGCCTCGTGCTGTGCCACTAACCTGGAGGTGTGGGTATCCTTTATGAAAATGGATACACCCCCTCCTTTTGTATTTCGGTCCAGGTTTTGGGGCCGAAGCTCGGAGGGATTGGGATTTCTTTAAGTGGAACATGTCCAACAGCTCTGTGTTTGACATAGCTTTGTATGTTAGGCAGAGATCACCCCTGAGTAGGCGATATGTGACAGAGTAAAGCTGGAGTGTTTTGAGACAGTCTGTGTAGGGCATGTATTTGAGACCGGTAATCCTCTTTGTGAGGTATTTCTGCGGCCTTTCCAGTTGTTGTAGATGTCTTGTGAGGTACAAACCAAAAGGGGCATTGTACTCTATAATGGATCTAATGAGTGATGAGTAGAGGGGAACAATGACCTCTTTTTGTCTGCATGAGAAACCTTTTGTGATGAGGTGTGCCATGTAGAAGGATTTCCTGACTACTGTGGCAATCTGATTATCAAAGCAGAGACTACTGTGCACCTGTGTCCCAAGGTCTCTTATCACACTTTCGGTGTTAAGTATACTACCGCCTATGTTGTAGTTCATGGGTACAGAGTTTTTACCAAAGGGGATGACAGTGCACTTTTTGGCATTGAGCTTGAGGCCATGGCTTTGACACCAGGCATCTGTCTCAGTGAGGCCCTTTTGTAGAATGTCCACATCGTTAGTAGTTTATATTATGGCTCCTAGTTTGCAGTCATCTGGAAATTTCATTAGCCAAAGACCTTCTGTGTTAGCCTGTACTTCAGGGAAGTAGATACCAAGCAGGAGAGGACACAGGACTGAACCATGTGGTACTCCACTTGTCACTGTTCTGAAGTCGGATTTGGAGTCTGCTACTTTCACAGTGTGGGGTCTGTCAGTGAGCCAGTTGGCAACCCATCTTGTGACATAGGGATTTATATCTAGTTTAGTGAGTTTATCTATAATTCCAGAGTGAGGGATGGTGTCAAAAGCCTTGGCAAGATCTAGATAGGCTGTGTGAACCACCTTACCCTTGTCTACAGCTTTGGTGACTGCTTCAAAGAAGTCTATCAGGTTTAGGAGACATGATCTGCCTTTTACAAACCCGAACTGGTTGTGGTCCAGAGTTTGGAGATTACCAATGTCTTTGTTTATAAGTTCCATGATGATACATTCCATGGCCTTGCAGACCAGGCTCATCAGGCTAATGGGGCACTAGTTCCTGGGGTCCGTGGTGGCTCCCCCCTTGTGTAGTGGGATAACCGTTGCTGTGCTCCATTCATCAGGCACAAAGCCTGAGGTGAGGCTATGATTGAACATGGTACTTAGATGCGGCACCAGTTTGTTCTGTAGTCCATGTAGAATGCAGCCTGGGATGTTGTCTGGTCCCATGGGTGCTGTGTTCCTGGCTTTGGAGAGTGTGGTCTTTACTGTGTGCAGCTGTGATATCAGCAACTTTGCATTCTTCCGGTACAGAGATGGGCTCTTTCATGGGTGAGAGGGGGGTAAAGTTAGCACTGATCCTATCTTCCAGGATGTTGGCTATATCAGTTGGGTCTGTATATTTAGTGCCATTGTGCTGTAACTCAGAGCAGATCTGAGTGTTGCCATTGAGATTCTTGACATAGCTATAGAATGCTTTGTGGTTGTCTTTAGAATCAGTGGCGATTTTATTTTTGTAACTAGCTTTGGATGATTTTATCAGGGATTGCAGCTTCTTACTGAGGCTGACCAGGGAGCTCCTCCACTCATGGGATTTTACCCTCTTTTGCAACAGTTTCTTCCTTCTGATGTACAATTTGTTTATGGCAGGGGACCACCAGATTGGCTTCCTTTTCTTGGAGGATAGCGTCTTGGTTCTGTTTGGGATAGCACGATCCATGCACCCATGTGAGTGCTTATAAAGTGCAATTATGTAGGATTCAGTAGTCATAACTATATTGTCCATCTGCATGGGTGTCCTGAAGTTCACCACTTCTGTCTTAAGAAGCATGAAGTTGGCTTTGGAGAATTTTTTTAACATGGTTTCCTTAATGGGGGGGGGGCAGAATGTGGATATGTAGGGTAATTAGATTATGGTCAGATCAGATCAATGAGGCGTTGACTTCAGGTGTGGAACACCGGTCACTCAGGATAAACCAAACCCTGTAACCAACACAAATAACCACAAAGTGAGCTAAATGCTACTCACTTCCAGAAGTCTCAGCCTCCAAATGTACACACTCGAGGCACTTCTCAGTATGGAGAATATTGATATTTGTGCAGTAACAGAAACCTAGATCAAGGCTCCAGAGAGCACACCAGCACTACCAGGATACTACTCATTCCATACCGTCCAGCATCAGAACCTGGATCATAGCACATGGGGAGGGGGATGTATCCATATTCATCAAGGATACCTACACCCCTCTCTACATCCTCTCTACAGGATATGTACCCATAGAATGTTGCACAGTAACGTTTTTCCCACTCCCCAGGGGTGGGGCCACAAAAGACCCTTGGCATTCATGCTCTATGAGCCTGACGAGTCTGATTTGCAAGGCAATGGAGCCAATCATAATGGAAGTCAACAATAAAGACATTGGAAAACTTCACACAGTTGAGCACACCCAGTCTGGCTTTGTCAAATGCAGATCACACCTTCTGAACTGAGTGAATTTCTTTGAGACAGTTACCCAGGCTACAAATGATTGAAATGAGCTCCACACAGCCTACCTATACCTCGCTAAGGCCTTTGACACCATTCGCCAGTCAGGTATCATAGATGAACTCACCAATCTGGGCATGAATCCATACATCACAAGATGGATTGCAAACTGGCTCACAGATAGATCCCACAAATTAAGAGTTGCTGGTTACATGCCAGACTCTACACTGGTAACAACTGGTGTCCCCTAGGGTTCAGTCCTGGGGTCCCTCCTGTTTGGTATAGATGTCTCAAAAGTACATGCCAACACAGGAGGGTTGTGGTTGACTAAGTTTGCTGGGAACTGTCTAATGAAAAGTCAAGCATTAGGAACACAATGAGAGCTGGCAAAAAAATAAAATGAAAACTAGTTTTCATTTTATTTTTTTGCCGGCTCTCATTGTGTTCCTAACGCTTGACTTTTCATTAGTCGGTTTTTCATTTTTTTAGTATTTTGCTGGGAACTGTAAAGTGTTTGCCATAATAGATTCCCCGGATGACACAAATATTCTCCAGAAGGGACTCTATGAGACAGATGTGTGGTGTCAGAATCATGGCCTCAAGCTCAATGTGAAAGAATGCACAGTAATCCCCTTTGGTGAAAACAAAGTACCCACAAACTATCACATAGGTGTTACCCCCTAAAAACTGACAAGGTAATAAGGGATCTGGGGGACACAAGTAGATAGTCATCTTTCCTTTGACAACCATGTTGCCAAAGTGATTAGGAAATCCTATGTGGCCCACCTAATCAACAAAGGGTTTGCATCAGGATCAAAAGAGGTAGTGGTGGCCCTCTACATAAGTCATCAGACCCATCATTGAGTACAATGCACCATTTTGGATGTACTAGACTAAGCATATCCAGCAGCTGTAGATGCCACAGAGGTACCTCACCAAGAGGATTACTGGCTTCAAACAGTTGTGTTATGCAACACAACTGGTAAAACTAAATCTGTTCTCCATTGCATAATACCACCTACTCAGAGGCACACTCTGCCTAACATACAGAGCCATGTCCAACACGTAACTGTTGAACATGCTCCATCTATGGATAACAAAACTGAGTCACACTACACACTCCAGGGATATGAACCTCATCACATCAATGAATACAACATGCTGGTGGGAATAGAGTACCATCCCAGACACTTGCCTTACTGTGGAACAGAGTCCCAGTGTACATCAGACAGAGCCCCTCGCTGACACTCTTCCATAGGAACCTTGATGAGTGGATGGGAAACAGAAAATTCACACCAGGCATCACATCAGCAGCCCCACTAGAAAGGGGCATAGGGTACTAACTATTTGAACTAGGGCTTAGGAGACTACCCAATGGGGTGGTGAAAGCTGAACAACTTGCCTAGGCTAATATATGCCTTTGTGAAGATAGTCTACTACATACCTATGAACCTATGTGACAGGTACAGGTCTACAGATAGTAGATATGTACTTCATTGTACAGTCATGTTGTACAGCAGGCACATGGACCACATACACTGTAATGCCTACAGATACTGGTGGCTGTTATGTACAGTGGGTGAGATGTGCACCTCATGTCTTTTGTGCCATTGGGATGTGTGCTGGGTGGGACAGTCCTGGATAACTCCCTGTCATGGTCACCCTCTTACACACATCTCTGCCCATCCATCTTTGACTTATTATACTGTGTTCCCCCTACATATATATATAGGTACATAGGTAGGTAATAGGCTGTCTGCCTGAAGGCATATATTAGTATGGCCAGAGTGTGCAGCTATCACCACACATGGGGTTAGTTCCCTAGGCCTCTGTATAGTAGAGCTGATGAAGTGATCCATGGTGTGACAGTTCAGTTTCACATACACTTATCAAGGCTCCTCTGGAAGAGTGTCAGTGAGGGACTCAGCTTAATGTAGGTTGGGAGCCTGTTCCAAAGCAAGGGAAGTCTGTGAGTTAGTAATGTATCCCTCCGACATGTTCTATTTATTGTTGTGTTGATGATATCCCTAGAGCACGTGGCACAGTGAGCTTGGGTTTACTTCAGATAGAGCATGTACATCAGTTCTGCATTGGACATGGACCTGTCTGTTGGGCAGAGATCGCCTGAGTAGACAGTATGCAACAAAGTATAGATTGAGTTAACTTCAGTCTTGATGCATGAGGCAATTGTTTGAGGCCAGTAATCCTCTTGTTGAGGTACTTCAGTGGTCTTTCCAGCTGCTGAAGATGCCTAGTCATATTCATCGCAAGTGTGCCGTGATACTCTCTGATGGGTCTGATGAGTAGAGGGAACCTCCTTTGACCTACATGCAAAGATCTTGGCAATTTGTGGGAACACGTAGCATGATTTTCTAACAACTTTGTGAATGTGTTTCTGGAAGTAGAGATGACTATCCACATATGTCCCTAGATCCCTTATTATTACCTCCATATTTAGGGTGTTGGCACCTATGTGGTATTTGTATGACTGTAGTTCAAGGCCATAATTTTGACACCACATCTGTCTGACTGAGACCCTTTTTAAGGATGTCTCTGTTGTCCCAAACATTGATTATGACAACCTTTTTGCAGTCATCCACAAACTTTGCTAAACATAGCCCTTGTGTGTTTGACTGTATTTCTGAAAAGTATACACCAGACAGGAGGGGTCCCAGGACTGAGCCATGGGGGACAGCAGTTGTTACCAACTTACAGTCCAACAGGGAGACCACGATTCTTACCTTGTGGGATCTATCTGTGCCCCAGTTGGCAATCCATCAGATGACATACGTGTTTATGCACAGGTTTTTGATTTTGTGGATACAACATGTGTGTGGGATGTTGGAAAAGGGCTTTTCAAGGTCTGTGTAGGGCATGTGTAGCTCATTTCATTGATGTATGTCCTGGGTAACTGCCTTGAAAACTGTCTAGCAGGTTTAGGAACCATGATCTGCCCCTGACCAACCCAAAATGGGTAGGGTTAGGTGTTTGTAGGCTCTCAATAGCTCTGTTATGAGTTCCATAATGATGGACTCCATGGCCTTGCAGATCAGGCTTATTAAGCTTATAAGACAATAGTTCCATGGTCTGTTGTGCACCAACAGTTGTGGAGTGTGCCAAATGTTGCTGTAACCCATTCAACAGTTTCATATCCTGTACAGAGGGTAAGTCTCAACAGACTGTTCAGGTGCAGGGTCTGTTTGTTTTGCAGTTCACATATGACACAGCCAGGGAAACCATGTCATCCCATAGAAGCCGTGTTTTTAGGTTTGGATAGAACTGTTTAACCATTGTATATGTGATTTCTGGGTTTTCACAATCTCCGGGTATGGTAATAGGCCCTTTTGTCATTGAGAGGGGGGTAATTTGTATGAACCTGTCTGACAAGATTTTGGCAATGTCAGTCATGTACATGTATTCATTTACACTTTGCACTGACTCAGAAAATATATGAGTTTACATTGATATTTATGACATAGCGAAAGAAAGCTTCATGGTTCTCTATGGACTCTGGCAATATTTTTGCCAGAGCATGGCTTGGATAATGTTAGGAGTGCTCATTGTTTCTTGATGATACTGATCGGAAATTTATTGATCTTCTCTGGATTTTCACTTTCTTTGAACAACTTAAGTACTTGTAGTACATAGTTTGATTATGACAGGGGTCCAATATATTATATGGGTCTGTTTTCATATCACTGTGTGCACAAGGCAGGATTGGTGAATAGTGACAAGTGTCTGGAGTAAGAACTGCAACTGCCAGATATGTGTGGCTCACTGCTGTACTCAGACATGGCCTAAGTGTGTGAGCATGCCCAGTATGACCTTTCAGTATGTTGTTGACTGGAATTTACTAAAATGTGTTTAAGTGTGTGAGCATGCTCACTATGGGCATATATACTATATGTGTGTGAAAAATCAAGTTGGTTTTTACTTCAGGGCTCACCTTTGTGTTGTACATCGACAGGAAGCATGCTGTGCCTGCAGGGCTTCTATGAGTCAATTTGCATAGACTTATCAACATTTCTACATACAAGGGGGACAGCTATTATTTGTACATTTCTACCCAGGGAGGCACACCTGATTGTTACTGTGGGTGTACATAGGATGAGGGGTACACCTGACACTTACACACATTTGCTAGGCCTGCACTGCTATGTCACGTACTCCATTTCAGTCTGTACTGTTGTCTATCATACTGGCTTGAGGCATACCACTGTACTGCAGACCTTAGCTTCCGATTACACGTATATTAGTTTGTGACTTCATAGCCTACCCAACACACATCACACTGCCTGGCCTGCTGTTATCTGTCTACATAGGCCTGGGGGGAGGTTACTCATATGCCTCTTTAGAGGGCATGATACAGCATTTGTTTGTGTTTGCGTTTGTCTACAATTGTCCTGCTGGCTGTGACTGTTAGGTATGTGACCCCCCCCAACTGGTATGTGTGAGTAACTTAAGTTGTGTCTGTGCCAGTGAAATGCTGTCATGGCTTAGTGGTTCAGTATTGTGACTGTAGTGCACAGTATCCTGAGTTTGAGCCTTGTCACTGCTTTTTATTTTCCTGCTGGGCAGACCTGACTGATTAAGGAACAGTAAAGCAGGTGTGAGTGTGTTTACCCGACTTTGCTTGACGTGGCCCGACTTTGCCCAATTTTGCTCAACGTTGCCGGCATTGCGCTGGTTAGCACGGTGCACATCTATGCATAATTTAATTTAAATATGCTCAGTACTGGTAAAATGTGCTTAACAGTGCTTTATATTGCTTAAAATAGGGCACTCATGCCTCAAGTGGAGCTGCAGGGCTGCCCATGTTGAATGCACATAGTACACTCCCTATACATGTTTGAAAATAGGTAGTGTCAAGTTAGGCATCCCTTTTATTGTATGTATGAGTCAGAGACAGGTGTCATTTCCAGGGTTCCTACTGAGTCAGTGTATGTGCGTTGCCTCTTTGCCAAGGCCAGGGCATACTGGGCACTCCTCCTTCTGCCTACTGGGGCAGGCTCAGATTGTTCCTCCTCCAAGGCACGCTGTGCCTGTGTAGGCCTTGGCAATGGTGGGGGGCTGTTTGGCCCTGCCCCATGCTGTGTAGCGTGGCACATACCATAAAAATCTAAGTACATGTAGTTGGTGAGTACTGCAAGGCTCCACCAGATGTGTCCAGGCACAAGAACTGTTACTTGAGCATCCCAAACACATGCTCAATTATGTTTCTTGTTTGTGCATGTGCCTCATTATGGAGTTCTTGTTCAGGTGTGTGTGCATTTCTAATGGATGTCATCAGCAACAGCTCCAGTGCGTATCCAGTATTCCCCACTAGGTGACCATCAGGGATGTCCCCATTGGAAAATTTCTGGTACAGCTGCTTCAAATGCCAGATGTGGGAATTGTGATAGCTTCCAGGGCAGCCAGCACACACATTCATTATTATGCCCTGGGCATCGCACATGACCTGGCAGTTGATGGAGGGGAAGCCCTTGCGGTTGATGTAGACCCTACCCCACTCACTGGGTGGTGCTTTGATGCATATGTGTGTGCAGTCTATTGCACCCACTAACTTAGGATATTCTGCTATTTGGTGGAAAAGATGCATATTGCTGGCCAATGCCTCACGGGAATTGGGGAAATATTTGTGGTCACCGACATGTGCTGACATGGCATCCAGGAACTGGTGGAGTACCCTGGATGCTGATGCCTGTGAAATCTCCATCATATCACTAGTTGGTCTTTGGGAGGTACCTGTAGCTAGTATTCTTAGGCCAACACATACCTTGGTATCCACTGGGATGGGTTCCCCTCTGTTGGTTCTGTGTGTGAGGCATGGCCAGCACAGCTCAACAATTTGCTGTAGGAGGTGTCTGTCCACCCTGTAGCGCTCCACTATCTCCAGCTCATGTAGCTCCTGGTAGGTTACCCTAGGTTTGTACACTCTTCTCCGTCTCCTCACTGTGGGTTGCTCAGCAGCATTCACAACATCACCACCCTCAGCACCTTGCACATGTTGGTTTATGATAGCAAGAGCAGCCCCTAACATTTTGTCTGACTTAAGCTTTTTAAGCTTTCCTTCTTTGTATACTGCAGTGTTGCAGAGTTCCTGAGAAAAAACAGGGGGGAATGCTGTTTACAGAGTTTAAAGTGTTGGGCTGGGCTGGGCTAGTCTGCTGCCTGTGTAATTGGCTGATTCTGATATATTTCACCTGGCAGCTCTGCTAGTTCTCCTTATTTAACTTCCTACTACTTGTTTTCCTTCCTTTTGCCTTTCTGTTTCCACCCGGGGCAGCACCATGAAACAAGCACAAACACGTGCACACGCGTGCACATGAGCACACATGCTGTGTGCATGTTTGCAAGAAATTTCTGATCTTTTAACAGTGTGCACCTTTGGTTTCAGGTTTTCAAATAGGACAATTGTAGGCACGCCTCTTGCAGTCCTGAGCAACTCAGGGCAAACACGAGCCACTGTGCTCCAATTAGCTTACAGCCTTTCTGACACACACCCTCATGATGTCACCTATATTCTAGTCTTCTACTCACCTACTCCTACTCTTACACTCTTGGGACATGCCTCACATGCTGGGGAAAATTGGGATTCACTATCCTTACCCTCATTTGCATAGGATTGCCTACTAATGCATGGTTAGATCTCTCACACTGAGCTTCCCCCCCTTAGCAACCGCCACTCAGTGGCCATGTTGTCTTCAGCCTGCTATTCACCTGCATGGCCGAATAAGCTTTTTAGTGAAAATGCCTATTTTTGGCTATTTTTAAATGATTTTCTTGTTTTTTAAAGCGCCGCACAGTTGAGCGGTGTTGCAGTATGCTTAAACATTGCAGATTGGGGAACAAAAGTTAGATTTTTATATTTTTAAACATTTATAAATGCCAATGGCCTTATATTTGGCCATTGGCATGCTTCCTCAACTTTATGCATCCTTTATTTGGAGCTGTCATAGCTCCATTTAGCTATTTGCAGAACGGTACTCCGTTTAGCTATTTGCAGAACCGTACTCCGTTACCAACGGAGTACATTTCTGCAGATAACACTAATCTTCCACGGACAGGTTAGTGTTTCCTGGATTGCAAATTTACCTCATTTGCATAGCTTTCAGCAGCAAATGAGGTAATTTGCATGCCATGAAACTGTCCGTGCAAGAGTAGCTTTAGCAGCTCTCGTGCACGCCCCTGCCGGCTGTTCCTGGATCGCATGGCAGACATATTGCCTGTTTGACGTATTACACTACTCTACAACTCCATGCAAGCTTTCGTAAATCCGGCCCATAGTCTTGCCAGTTTATTAAATATAGTCATGTCTCTTATTTGATTTTGCCTTTGATCTTAATTATGGAATAGGGTCTATATGAATCAGTACACTTATTTGGTCAACAAGTAAATCAATAAATAAGTAGTCACTTCTGGAAATTGGAAAGAACCAATGCACATAAGTCAGCAATTTCTCAACTATTGTTGAATGTAGTAGATAGCATTCAAAACATTCAGAAACAAGGCAGCTGCAGAAAACGATAGGAAAGATGCAGTAAAGGTTGAGAAATTATACAGAAGAGGTATGTCTTAGGACAGGGTACAGCTGAAGGAATTTTGTAAGTAAGGGGAAGGAAAGCCTATAATAGAGCAAGAGGTTGGAAAGAGAACAGCTAAAAAGACCTGCAGCAGAGAACTCAGTGTAGAAACCTATGCAGATTTAACAGCAGGTTACAAGGCACAGCATGCATAAGGGCAAATGGATGGCCAAACTGTGCTTTACAACAGTTAATCAAAAAAACAGTGACAGCAATTTGAGCTGTGAATTAATCTGAAAGGAATGCCCGAGTGAAACGTCTATTTCTAGTTTAGCTGATCAAATTCGATTTTTGCAAGAAGGTATCACTGGTGCTTTTACGCATCTCACTAACATTGCACCAAAGACAGCAGAGCTACCGACAGTTTTGTCTTTAGTGGAGATGAAAACTGTAATGTTCCATCTTCTCATATGTTGTCTTTCTTTCAGAAATGGAATGATGACCGTTTGACATGGAATTACACATATCCATTTGATGCATTAAATTTTCCTGTGGATGTTATTTGGATACCAAGTCTAATCATATCTAATGCGTAAGAAGTTTAAAATTCTTTTTTTTTCTTTCGTTTTGATTACATAAATTGTTTCTGTATTCTGGGTTCTTTTTGGACATTAATGTTGTTATACTCCTCTTTGATGAGACTGTACAAGTAGATTATATCAAAGACTGAAAATGAAATAGACGCCGCTGTTATTCTGCTGCTGTCCCATTTTATATATATATATATATATATGTATATCTATATATATCTATACATATACATGCATGCTTGTGTGTGCATATGTACATGCATGCATGTATGCATATATAACATGCATTGGTCTCCTTCATATAACCTAAATTTAATTTGACTGAAATTCATTTGACCGAGACCATAATACTGAAATTTCAAAATACTGAAAACATATTTATTTATTTATTTATTACATTTGTTTACTGGGTAGTATCCGACTGGGCCAGGGGCCCGTTTTCAGTGGAGACCCAGGGAGAAAAGCTCCACAGTATTACAAAAAATGTTTAGAGAATACAATCCAGGCAATAGTACAGTACAATCAATAACAAGCAAACATAATAGTGTAGTACAATCTACAGAACAATGCAGGCAATAGTACAAAAGAGCAATAGGACAATAAGTACTGCATGAATTTCCATACTGAGAAACAAATACATATTACAAGAACAGGAGTTTTTCTGAGATCAGTAAATGATGAGGGTTAATCATTATCCAGGTGACTGGCAGGAGCACAGCCAATGGTTAGTCAGGTGTTCCTTCAGGAGTGATTTGAATTGGTTGTGGTTGGGCTTTTTTGTTATTGTCTCTGGTAGGTTGTTCCAAACTTTTGCTATTATGTGTGAATAGAGGGAATCACCGTGACAGTTATGTTAGTTGGAAACCTTGATTAAAAGTTTGTTAGAGGATCTGAGAGTTCTGATTTTGTTGCTAGGTTGAACTCAATGGGAGCCTGCTGGGCAGTTGCTGGGGTGATTATTTTGTCGGTTAAGGTTAGCTGATTAAATGATAATAAGTTGGGTAGCTCTAGCCAGTTTAGCTGTGAGAGGACTACACAGTGGTGGGATCTGTGTGGATGATTAGGGGCATATTTAGCAATCTCATTGTAGCATGCTTCAAGGTTTTTGAGGTCCGATTTTCATAGGTTTGTGAATGTAAGTGAACCATACAGGAGGGTGGATAGCAGGTGAGTGCAAGCAGTAGTTAACCTGGCACTGGGAGTTAGGCATGGTTTGGCCCTGTATAGGGTGCCTAGTTTGATGTGCACTTTTTTAATAGTTTGTGCAATGTGTATATCAAATTTGAGGTTATCATCTATGGTAATGCCTAAAAGTTTGGTGTGGTCAATGGGGACTATCTTAGTTCCATTTGTGGTGGTGATGGAGAGAGGGGGAAAGGAAGATTTGGGTTTTCTGTTGCTGAAAAATATAATTTTGGTTTTGTTGGGATTTAAAATGAGTTGGTGCTGAGAGAGGTATGTTTTGATGTCTAGAAAAGATGATTGTATTTTTTGTTGGAGTTCATGAGGTGAGGAAGCAGAGCAAATAAGGCTCGTATCATCGGCATACTGTACTATGGAAGCTACTTGAGTTGCAGAACTAAGGTTGTTTGTGGCTATAATAGAGAGAAGAGGACCAAATATAGAACCTTCAGGTACACCCACAGAGATGGGGAGTAGAGGAGAAGGAGAGTTTTCCCATTTTGTGGCCTGTTGTCAATTGGAAAGATAGCTATAGAACCAAGTTAGGGTTGAAGGACTGAGGCCATAGGAAGATAGTTCATTAAGTAGTAGCTGGTGGGATACCGTGTCAAAAGATTTAGACATATCGATAAAGATGGAAGACACAAGCTGGACTTTATTCATGAGGTGGTGGATGGTGTTAATGAAAGTAAGTAGGGTGGTCTTGGTGCAATGTTTGGGTCTGAAGCCATGCTGGGTACTGGAGAGGGGGTTATTGTTTTGTAAGTAGTTAATGAGTTGGTTGTGGATACATTTTTCTAGGATTTTTGCAAGGGGGGAAAGGATGGCTATGGGGCGATAGTTAGTTTTTTGGAGGGACCACCTTTGTGGAGGGGTATAATATGAGATGTTTTCCAAAGAAGTGGTACATATTGTTCTTTAATAGAGTGATTAATCAGGATTGAAATCGGGTAAGCTATAGATGGGTTGGCAAGTTTTAGGAATTCAGTTGGGAGTTTGTCAGCATCTATGCAGCAAGGTTTAAGTTTGAGGGTCTTTATACAATTAGTTTGGATAGGTGAGAAGGAGAAAGGGTTGTAAACATGAAGGGCAGGGGTGGGGACAGCTAGTGATTGGGAAGGTTGGTTGTCCAATAGTGAGGTGATGGTATTAATGAAGTGGGTGTTGAATTGTGTTGAGATAGGTTCTGAGTTGTTTGTGGTGA